>NW_027176816.1:18049182-18181682 GCF_023349555.1 Cebidichthys violaceus
GTGCTTTGTGCACGTGCCTTTTTTTTTTTTTTTGGAAGGAAAAAGTACATTGAATATGCTTCAAAAACTACATACAATCAGTCATACTTTGTATCCTATGTTACTCCTCTGATGTTTGATCATATTTAAAGATTTTGCCATGTACAGAAGCGGAGGATGATATGTAAATATATGATAGTGTAAGGCATTTACAAGTTGTCTGTTGCATTCCTCATCCGTGAGACGGCGAGAACAGTTGTGTATGTATGCAATTATACGTGTGGGAGCATCACAATGGGTTTTGAATGTAACATGCATCAATTAAAACTATTATTGACATTTTAATTTGTTTCTCCCACTCCTGATGTTTGACTTTTTCCTCACAGGATGGATCTCGGTTACTTTTATTAGTTGGAGCCTAAACTACACCTGAATTAAACGTAAACGTCTTCAGTTATTCTGTTATGAATATTTGCAGCACGTGCGGAATGTGGCCTGTGGCGTTAAACTGTGGTCGGGTGTGTGCGCAAGCGCAGTGAAACAAAGCCGGATATTAACTTGATTAAACAAACCGCAGGTCCGGGGCGAGACCCGAGACAGTACATGTGTGCCTCCATGCCCTGAAGCTGATGAAATATGAACGTACTCTGTTTACTGTAACTACACGTATTTAATGTTGCCGAAGTATAACAGTCATAGCTGGCGCATTATACCCTGTTTGTATACTGTACACACCAACAACAACAGTTGTTCACACAACTGGTTAAATTGAAAAAGTGCCGTTTGAATTCATATTCATGTTGATTAAAAACACATCATCCATGATCCAGACGACACATAATATTCGGATTTCCGAGGGACATAAAATCGACTCGACATCCAGCAGTAGCGCGAGACCAGAAGCCCTGAAACATAAATATGTAGGCACGAGACTCGAATGAGCCCGCGTTCAAAATGGACATAGTAGAGTCGAAATGGACCAGTCGGTGCTGCTATAACAAATTACAAATGAAGGCGGTTTGATTTTCTTAGACCTGACCTCGTATCGGAGCGTGTTACCCGTTAGAAAGAGAGTTGTTTGTTACATTAGCTGCGCTTGTTGCACCGGTATCCACCAGAGGGCGCTATCCTCTCAAATTACGAGCTAACGTTCGCTACAGGTGCCGCTGTGACAGGTAGGGACCCGGAATATTTAGCTAACTTACTCAATAAACATGATTTTAAAAATGTTTAATAGCGTTATAGGTCGTGACCCTCAATTAAAAAGACGAGCTTTTAAAACAAACAAAGTAGTTGAAGCTTGTAATTAAGACCTTTATTTCTGTCTTTAGTTGCTAGCATATATTTGCATTTGGCTAAGAAGTAACGTTAGCTACTTCCACTTAGCCTCACAGCAGGCTGTGGAATTCAAAAGGTAAAAAGTAGAACAATATAGTGACTCTGGGACTCAGTCTTTATGATGTGAATTACAGCATTAGTTTATTTACATCATGTATTTAAATATTTATAACCTGCTAGGGCATATTAGACATTCTCTAGTAAACAGACTGAATTAATTCAGCGCAGCTGCCGTTTTTCTCTCTAGTTAGTTAATGGGTTTACTTCATTATTTACTGTGATTTTTAATATTCTGTGACAAGGCTATACCACAGTAGACAAATCAATGTGGCGTTAAGCCTCAATGACCACCGTTACAGATGTTTCTGTGTTTGTTTTTGTGTGCTCACTGCAGAAGTGAGCCGCGGCCCCCGGTGCGCGCGTGTGCGTGTATGTGTGTGTGTCTCCTCCTCCTCTCTGCCGTCTCTCCAATCTGAACGAATCTACTGTCGCCTCGCTCGCTCTCAGCTGGTGCTGCGACCACACAGCCAGAGGCTCTCTGCTCGTCGCTTCGGTACTTCTGCTGTGAAACTTTATCTCCTGTGTGTGTGTGTGTGTGTGCGGTGCGGTGCGTTTGCGCGTGGCGGCTCGCGAGGGTTTTTTGGGAAACTTGCTGCCGCGAGATGGACTGAAGCAACAAACTCGGCAAAGTGTGGATACTCAGAACGAGGAGAGTATTTGTGTTGAGAACAGCCTCTCTGCTGGTTGAATTAGCACCATGGACGAGGACGACGGGCATCACGAGAACGGCGTCCACGCCACCAAGGACTCGGACCGACAGCAGCGGCTCAGGCTTTGTGTTTTAAACGAAATACTGAACACCGAGAGGGATTATGTGCGGACGCTGCTTTTCCTTCAGTCGGTAAGTTTTGACATTACCTCTTCACGCTGCTCATGCTCACGTTCCGCTTTCTCAGACGCGGACAGAACGCTGCGCCGAACCCCAACTGCGAATCATTCAATTCACGTTTGTCTTTCATTTTGAACAAACATGCACGTTGTGTCAAGACCACTGGTGACATTTTATGAAACGACAGGCTGCACTCTTCAATTCGGCATATATACAGTGCGTGGTGTGGCACATGTTGTGAGATAAAAATAAACTGGAATATTTCCCCTTGCTGTAGTTTACAGGCTGGGTATGACGAGAAACCACCAGAAATAAGTCCTGTGTTTGGCGTGACGTTCTGTACACACGCGCAGCTCCTGTTTGAATCCTAACTTTTTAACCCCACGTTATTGTTATAACGTATATATGCATGCGACAGTTAGACACGCCTCGCAACTGTGGTTTACAGCTGATTGCTTTTTTTTTTCTCCACGCCGACTTTTATTGACAGCTTTATTCTGAGGTTGCAGCCTGCTGAGGCGTAGACGTGTTTAATTTGCTTCGATCATAACGCTTCACGCTCTCAATACTAATACGAATGCTATGTGAGGAACACATTCCTGGGAAGATTTGTTAAGATTTGTGTGCGTGTGTGTGTGGGGGCCATCCTTCACACCTCTCCATTGTGTGTTAAACCTCGGGTTCAAGAGAATCAAAGAAGCCCTCAATCCACACTGGCTTTGCAAATAAATAGATATTCATGAGCATTCAACACCACCACCCCTCCCTTGTCCTGACAGAGATGAGAAACCATCTCACTCACTCATTGCACATCAGCTGCCTTTGATGAATGACCGTCCTGGTCATTTTACACGCTCCTCTCGGCCACCAGCACAGCGGCTCCCACCTGCAGGAAGCTATTCCCCATGTTTGTCACTTCTTGTCATTTGTTGTTGTCTCTCTCCTCCTCGCCTTGTCGTTCCGTGGAGCTTGCACAATGCAGGTGACTTCTGCATCCAGCTGTTGCAAAGTCAGTGTGGTTTTGCTGACTTTACTGTTATGCTTTATTGCTGCCTGTAAGGAAATCCCCTATTTTGTCGCAGCAATGTCAAAGGTCAGGGTCGGCTCCAAAACACAACCCTCCAGCCGGTCGGGATTCTGGCTCCTCTCGCTCGCTTTGCCAACCTCCGACTGACTCGGAGGATTGCCGTCATGTTTTACTTGCAGTTTCTTCATGAACATGCCACTGATTCGGTTCATTCTCCAATTTCAACATCTGGCAAGCGTTTTGTCAAACGCAGCCGAGGTTCCCTCTTTGTCTTGTGCTGTCACGCATTAAGGAACTTCCTCAAAGTTCCTGAAATAGTTCTGTTCGTCTGCACAGGCGGTTCACAGTAGCCTGGGGGTCGCGTAGATATTAGATTATCATACAGAGTTCATGTCAGTGATGCATTGCTTTCTGCAGATTATACCCCCACATAATGTAGCCACGAGATGATGACGGACTCTTTTTCGGGGGCCAGTCTCTGCAGTCTCTGTGGCCCTGCTTCCTTTCTCAGTTCCGCAAGAAGCAGCCGAGGCTTATCTTCTGTTACAAGACAGACCAGGCAGCAGAGGGACATGCTTTGACCCCCCCCCCCCCCCCCAAAAGCCAGTACCGACATAATGATAAAGACAAAGCTCCAATGATTTATCAGAGAAGACTGGAAGCCCGCCCCCCCCTCCTCTGAACATCTGAAAGCTGTCAGTGCCCTCCACCCTCTCCTCCCCATCGTCACATCAATTGGCATGTCTTGATTTAAGCCATACGGTGTGCAGCCAGAGGGGAGTCGGGCTTGAGAGAGTCTGTTATCACCTGGGTCTTTGCATAGAATGCTCTTTTATACACACACACACACACACACACACACACTCTGCAGTCACATGTGAGTGTCAAAACTTAGGCTAGTCCTCATTTTCCCTTGTTATGATAAGACCATATGTTTTATTTTGATTCATGCACACTTGCGGTTTGATAATAAACACTTCTTTCTGTAACTCAATACAATAAATCCTTTGATTTGCTAGAAAAAAAATAGGTAGATTTTTGTTATTTCTATGGTTAACAAGTGTCTTTGAAGGCTGCACAAGATTGCCCTCATTACAAGTCATCTTCTCATATGGGTACATACTGTGCAACCAAGCCTCGATGCCAAAGCACGCTGCTCCATATCAGCGGACCCTATATGTGATAGTATATGTTGTGCGTGCATGAGACCGCTCCAAAACCCGCTGAATCTCCATATGGAGGACTCTCCGTTGGGGCTCGGCAGCTTAGATTGCTTCAGGAGAACGCGGATCCGCAGCAAATCCCTCCCATGCTCTCCCCGTCCAGGGTCCAGCTGAGCCTGCTCCCATCTCTCCACGGGAGGCCAGGCTCCGTCACCAGGCAGCCTACTGTTGGTGTTGATAAGGGAAGTCTGTATGTGGGAGCTCAGAACATATGGTTTCAATAGAGATATGTGAGTGGGGGTGGGGGGGGGGTGGGTGCATAGTCCCCCAGTGTGAAGAGGCTAGAGCAGTGAATGCAAAGTGAGAGCGGTCATTTGTGTTTTCCAAGACTTATTTTGTGATCACGGTTGACATTTTTTCACACACTTTTTTTTGAAGTTAGAGAGCTCCCTACATTTCCCACAATGCCGTTTTACAGCTCACGGAGAATGATTGATATTCTGACGCTTCTTCTGTGAGTTATACATGTACAACGTCTGTTGTTGTATGTTGAACGTCAGTTCCTCTTGACATCACGGAGCATCAATGATCACTGAAGCATTTTCTGCTGTCACACCGGAGATACCTGGACGTGTTTATATTTGCCCCTTTAATTATGTCCAAAATACATCAGCATAGCGGTGTTTTTCTGTATATAGATGCTTCTTTTCTTATCTGCCCCCCCCCCCCCCCCCCCCCCCCCCCCCGTACAGAATCACTTCCCAATCACAATGATTGCAAACGACACAAAAGAGAAGGTTATCCGGCTCTGGCGTCCCAGACGTTTCTGCATGTCACTCATCCGCTGGCAATTACCAGCGCCAACAAGCTCATCCAACGAGCTGGGAGGCAAGGATGTAGGGGCGGTGGGAAGAGGTGAGAAGGGGGTTGTGTGTGTGTGTGTGTGTGTGTGTGTGTGGGGGGGGGGGGGGGTGAAAGAGGGATTAGAGGATTCGTTTTGCTCGGCGCTATCGAACCGAATCTCCAAATCTATCGCTTCTTTGAGGTAGTGAGCCGAATCCTTTTCAATTCCAGGTTTTATTGTGATAACTGTTCGTTTCATGTTTTTGTTACAGCGAATTTCCCCTGTCTGCGTCTGAATCGATCATTTCTTAGTGCCATAGATTAGTGGGGATTTTCTTCAGAGCTGCGCTTTGTTGATTTAATCCAGGCAACTGGATTTTCCCCGGTCATGATCCACCAAAATGTAGGCGATACCTAGGACAGGAATACGGTCAGTGGCGTCATACCCGGTAGACGAGAGGGATTTTCCTTCAAAACCATAAAATTGGGTGTTTGCCCTTTTGAAAGCAGCTGTCCTGCCGTTTTTTTTTTTCCACCACACTGACCCATGTCTTAGTGAATCCTGTCCAGTTAAGACAACAGCGGAATCGCGTGGCCAATAAGTCAGTCAGCGTTTGACCTCCCCTCTTGGTTCTGAGAAGTGTGAGACTGAGAGTAGGAAGGTCTCGTCAGTGCTGCGGGATAATAGGAAACATCTGGAAATCCTGCCCCGTTTGACCCTTGCTTCAGGGCCACACACAAGCCCGTTTACGCATCGTCTAACACTGGCGCTCGTTAGGTGTTCCACTGTGCGGCTGCACGCACACCGTTAAAGCTGCACACCTCTTTCTCCTCTTTCGCTGCCGTTGACTTTTCAGTGCGTCCACCTCACCGTTGACGAGGATCGCTGAGCAAACAGGACGGACGCAAACACATCGTCCCACCGGTGCCCAAACACACACACACACACACACACACACACACACATGCAGGAAGCCAAGCCTTGAGCTTCCTCTCCAAACTTGAGCCTGCGTCTACCTCTTTTCCTTTTTTTTGTTGTTTTTGTTTTTCCTCCGCTCCATCTCTCCAGCCCTCCCCGTTCGGTGGGAAAGACCAGCCTGAAGTTTCTCTGGGCTAAGGGGGGGGGGGGGGGGGGGGGGTATAAATAGCATCAGATTGTAACTCTCATCTTTGCCACAACGCCAGCGGTTTCAGTTCGCTGCAACCTCAGCCCAACTGAAGTCATACAAACACAGGCGCACATCACATATATAGCAGGAGTGAAGCCTGTGCAGTCTGCTGGGGTTCTGTGAGGGTTTGTTCTATCAATACTGGGCTTTAAACTCTCAGATTAATCAAACCTTTTTGAATGCACAAAGCTGTATTCGGGTGGGACAGATGTGCAAAAGAGAGAGAGAACTAAACATCTTGGTGCCCTCCAGTTTGCTTACTCATGCTAGATGTTATCTACTGGCTTTGTGTTTTTGGTTCGGTAGAGTTCAAAACGACGTTCTCGCTCTCCAGGCCGTCTGTTTCCAAGACGTTCGCACACCGGCACTACCTTCAGCTGAGGTCGATGCACACGCCGCCGCTTTAACTCGCCACTGTGCATCCCTCCGTCTCACTCCGCATAATCGGTACCTTGCAGTGCCGCCTTTGCCAGACTAACTCATTACAATGCAGCGTGTTACATAAACGGGGGGGTAAATGCCAGTTTCCAACTTAATCTGTGCTTTTTTTTTTTTTTTAGTCATGTGCGCTGATAAGCCATTTCTTTGAGGCATAAGACTGCAGCAGGAATTTTAAGAATTCAACTTAACAAGTCTAAACCACTGTAACACCCGGAGGCGTGATGTCAAAAAAATAAAAAAGCGCCCCCTTCATTCTCTCCAAAAGAGATGTTTTCAGAGTCTTATAGATACAAATTAGCATAAGAGAAAAGTCACACCACATGTTGTGAGTGTTGACCTGGCCATCCTTCTGGGATGTTTAGGTATCTAATGGATTAAGTGTTTCCCTTCCAATGGTTACGCAACTCAGGGTGAATCTATTCAGCAGTGGACTCTGAGGTGTGTGGAGGTGAGAAGATGTCAAAAACACAGAAGTCACCAGTGTTACAGCAGGTAATCAGTCTTTTTTTAATGACCGGAGCAAACGCCAACTGAAGAGCTGCCACCACTGTGTATGAACAGCTCTTGTCAACAGGCTGATATGCGATACGGCCGGAGACCCGGCCTGACTTCTCTAGTGTCCCCTCAGAGACCATGACTCGGACAAAATTGGGACACGCACTTTCCCAGGCTGGGTACTGGGTCCAGTAGCTGTGCAGCATGTTTTTTGTAGACCACTAGGGAGAATGAATAGGATGGAGGGATACCTACGGAGTGACTTGGCATAGACTTTCCGCCCCCCCCCCCCCCGGGAGCTTCCTATGTGGTTTAGGAGCCGTGGCAGCGGGCTTACAATGTTTGTTTGCTTTCTCAAATGCAACCAGATGCGTGGTTCCTTTCAGGGTTAGAGGTCATTTGCCTCTCAGAGAAAAAAATGCCGAACAACAAAACAGCCACAGTGCGACTAGACGCGGAGCTTCTCAAATGTCGAGAATGAGACGTTTGATAAAGTCTGGGTTAGATCACAGGGCTGCTGAAGTGTTGCCCGATCAGGGCGGGTCGGGGTAAATGCCTGTATGCTGTCCAGCCAGGAAGCTGCTCACACGGCACAATGGGACAAAGCAGGAGCGTCACACACACGCATCACACACACACACATCACACACTACCCAACACAATCTTAAGTAGGTCTTCTTTTGTCTCTCGTCACATGGCACAGAAGCGGTTTCACCGATGGATTTTGAAGTGGACTGTGGACTGATCCAGTCTATCTCATTAGAAGTGTTTTCCTCCAAATACAATCACCAGCTGTATAAAATACGGACGTAGTCTCCGTGACGTCACCCCGTCTGGTTTCTGAAGCGCCGTAGCGATGCTCAAAGTGGGCGGCTCTGGCCGTCGCCATTTTGGTAGTAACGAGAAAGCCCAACTCTAAAAAAAAGGCAAAGAGGTGGATCGTAGGTGGAGATGACGCAGCAGAGCAGACGGGTAGCAATTAGCGACGTGGTACGGAACCCATCTGTCACTCAAAGTGGCCACGCCCTCAATTAAGCCCGTCTTTAGGCCGTACATTTCTACTTTGCACTGTGTTGTTTGTTGTTGACCGTTAAATGTTATGCACCTCCCGTCATGTCAAATTCCTACTTTAACCCTTTTCACTGTGCGTCTTCAGTTCATGAAAGTTAATTATAAACGGCTTGATCGTCTAAAAATGTCTCAGTCAGCGCTTGGTTGTACTTAGCTCCAGCCTATCACTTCTGGTTGCAAAGAACAATGAGATGACGACAGATTTAAATGCTGAGCTTCTTATACACAGTCTTGTGTTTCGGAGCCATTCGACACCTCAGCATTGGCTTCATTTCTTATCACTGGAGGTTCCTTTCTGGTTCATTCTCGGCTCTTTGGACCGTTACTTTGCTCCTAATGTAGCATTCTCACTTCCTCTTGACACGCGTCGTGACAAAAATGTGAATGAAAAGTGTGTCTAATGGCGCCGTGTTCGGCCAGTAGAGCGCGCCGCGTGCGACAGGTCTGAGTGAGTGGTGGAACGATGTGACGGTGGTGTGAAGATGCACGGAGGACGCTGCTGGATTCACTTTTCTAGCTCGTTCGAGGAAGTCTTATGCTTCGATTTTCTTGTCACTTTGTCGAACATCACTTTGAAGATAAACCATTTCACTTCACCAATTAGTGGGGATCTTCTCCTATTTGCGTTATTTAACCCCACGGGTTAAAGAGGCTGCCGACTCTGTTGTTCTAACTGTTCGCGACAGCTGCTGACAAATTCTTAAGGCCTGGTCCGCTGGAGGGCTTTTCTTTTTTTTGGCAACGGTTGGATGCGATGACATTTTTTTTTTTTTTTTGCCGACTTTCGTGGCATGACTAAAGGCCTGAGTCATACGTTCCGGAGATGTTACTGCGATGATTTTGTTCTCACGGGCCGACAGGAAAGCTTTTAGGAAACGGCACGACGTTAAGCGTTAAGCTCCGATTTGTTTTCTGCCCTGATTTACATGACCCTTTACATTTCACGGGATGGATACGTGACGTCATCCTGTTGGTGAATGGAGCCCTTGTTTTTGATGGGGATTTCACCAGGACTGCGCTCTCTTGTCGTCATGTGACCACACGTGATTCAGTCTTTAAATTCCACACGGTTATCTCTCAGCTGTGCTATTTTCTTGCAGAGTCGGAATGTCGTGAATCAAAACGAACCTAGAAGCATCACTTTTCGAAGTGGAAACCAACGCCGTAGTGGCTTCCAAAAGGAGAAGTTGAGATATAATGTAAGTCGGTAGCATCAGTGTTTTCAGAGGTAAAATGAGACCTTTTTCAGACAGAGAGGGCTTTAACTAGCTGCCGCCTGTCTGCCCATTAAATACTGTTCTCTATCTGGTTGGTAAATACACAGTCAGACCAAGTGGGTGCCCTCTATGATCTTCCCCCCTGCTTTGCCAAATGACCATTATTGTGTGGCATGGGACACTAATTTGGTTCTTTCCCACCTTTTTCTCTCCGTCTGTGACCATGACACTGTTTATGTCTGGCCTGCTGAACGCCGCATGTGGCATTCTTAGTTTTGTTTTTGCAAACTAAGAGTAAGTATGAAAGAAAAGTGCTCTGAAACACGTGTGTCCAGGTATTATGGGAAAATGTTGATTATGTAGACAAATAACCAATTTGGAGCTTAAATGATCAACCGTGCCACGTATTTTTTTTTTTCCGTTGGGTCTGTCGGAAGCTTCCCATGTCTCTGATGGCTCACTCAACTCCACACTCGCCACACTCTGATCCAGTCTTTCGGCACCGGAGAACTCCCGTCCAGATGGCTTCTGCAATCTGCTCCGCTGTGTTATCTCCCCATCGCCACATGTCACCCCTCGACAGGAAAGCCACTTAGAAAGAGGACGCATAGACGAACCTGTGTCAAGCACCGGCAGAGATGAAATTCAGTCTATCGATTGGCCGAGATGGAAGCTGAGCGACCAATGTGAAGAGAAACTTCAGCAGCAGTTGTATAAAATAAACATGTCGCCTAACAACCTGGAAAAGTGGAGATATTAACTATGTGCAGCCACTGTGAAAGCGGGGAGCATCTAGCTAAATGAGATGGGGAAACCCCTCCCATGCTCAGTGCCAACTTGTCCAATAAAAACTAGGCATGCTCAGTAGATTAATATGTCTGAGGCCGTGAAACTCCATGAAAACACAATCCAGAATCCAGGCTGAGTGATTTTTTTTCTTCCTCTTTTTGGAGTGCTGGATTTTGCATATTCATCATGTGCATCAGGCATCCATTAATGCGCCAGAGCTGACGAGGGCCTCGTCTTAAACAGGAAGTCTCTGGTCTCGCTGACTGCCTGTCCTCTGTGGTGGAGACACGGTCTCATCTCCCTGTAGTGTTCGGTTTCCGCCCATGTGAGCGACTCAAAGAGCCTTGAAGTTTAAAGTCCTTCAAAGCGGAAGTGAGTGAGAGTGGGAGAAGGAAAAAAAAAACAAAAAACTGGACAAGACTCAAAGAAGACTTTGTGTTTTGGTGATTGGCTCTGCCAAGACGGGTTTCTCTTGGACGACAGCGAGCGACCGGTTGGGCGGGTGAGGGGGAGCTGAGGGAGTTCTTTGGATGGTTGGGGAGAGATGTGAATTACGGCTTCAGGGAGAAAGTAGTCCGCTAAGGTTTGCCGGGGTCCCCTCATTGTGGCGGCGCCGTGGGCCCGCTCCCTGGCTCCGCTGCACACGGCCCACAAAGAGGGGATTTCTTTATTTATTTATTCAATTTCATGCCACGTCGACCCCTAAACGGCCCCCATCCCCTCTCCAAAACTGCCCTGTCCCCCTTTGTGGCCGGTCAGTCCAATCCTCTCCCCCCCCCCCCTCCCCAAAAGGAGAGCCCCTTAATGGATGCATTGTTTGTTAGCTTGTTGTTGTTTTTCTCTCGGATAGGGAGGGGTAGAGAGATTTTGGGGGCTGGTGACCTGAGAAAAGTCCTGAATCTGTGGATCTGGGATTGTGTTTGAGGGTTGTTTCAATAGGTGTGGGAACCGCAGAGCATTGAAAGGGGGCTCTCAGGGTCTTCTGGAGGGAAAAAAAACCCAACAAAAAAAACCCTGACAAGTGTTAGAGCTTGTGCTTGATATACGGGGTCTCTTGTGAGATATCTGAATTGAGTGAGATAGCCCAGCATTGTTGCTGAATGCTGATGTAGCCACGGGCAATCGGGAAGCGTCCCAGTTCTGTCCCCATGAACGCCATCTTTAGTCCCAGTATGGAGAAGCTGCTGGATGCAGTCTGATTGGTCCACTCATAAACGGACTGATTCAGTTATGAGCTGCTCCATGACATGACTTGTAGAAAAAATGGTATATATATACATATACATATATTACCAAATGCAGGTTAATGAACATGGTTTTACAGTGAACGATGCTGATGCGGGGCACATTGGCACATATGCCAATTTGTTTCTAAATCTAGTCGACATATAGTATGTGTTTGTTCATAGACTGTGGACATGAATGTGAGAAACACTCATTATTTATTTCTATCATGTGCAATATAACTTTTCCATTTCAGTTTCTATTCAGCACCGGTGTTAGTGTCACTTCTTAAACACGACATATTTTTGCTCTTATGGTAATTTACTTTTTCAGTTGATTTTATTCACCTTACTCCTTTTCTCCTATTCTATTTCGCACAGCTGTCAGTATTCCTTCTTATACACTTAATACTTATTACTCTTTCGCTCATGTCTAGGTTTTTACTCTGTTGTTTTTTTCTTATACTTTTTTTTATAAATCTCTGGCACAATAATTCTCCTCAGGATTAATAAAGTTCTATCGTATTGTATCTGATCTCTTAAGTTTTTCTTGATTCAGGATTCACTACTACAGCAACAGATATGTTTTGGCACGTCCCTCCCTGTTTTTCTGTAGAAAATACTGGAAACACCTCTCAGTATAATGCAATCCAGTGCGACGCCTCCACAGCTTCCCCAATGTCCACTGCGTGGCCGCGTCCTCACATTAGTCCACATGTCCTGTGGAGGACCTTTTCAGAATGCAAACATCCAAATTAAAGGGGTCCTGACTGTGCGTGACCCTTGACGCCACAGATCCCCTATCAGCAGCGTGTCAGCAGCCTGAATGTTCCCTGACTGTTCGCCGGACTTACTCTCATGTCGCAACTGGTTTCACGATTACTTCTTTCTCTCTCGTTAGTTCCCTTCTGTTATTGTTTCTTGCCTTAAGAAATTATTTTCGATTGCTCGTTAAGCAAGCGTAGTTTCGGCGGTGTGTATTTTTGTGAGCCAGCCCCCTTGACTCAAAGATGTGAAGCGTGTTGCGTAGTTGGCTTGGCTGCAGGTAGAGGCAGATGAGGCAGACGCTGAGGCAGCAGGCCTCCTGCTCCCTGTCCAGTGGAGCGAACGCTGAACCCGCACCAGCATATGGTCCATCTGTATCCTCACACCTTACTGTCTAGCCCCTCTTTGCCCCCCCTCCTCCTCCTCCTCCCCCTCAACACAGATCTGACCCTTTGGCAGTTGGTCATATGACACAAAACCGTCCTAAACAGTGATCACACCGTCTGGGGTGGCGGGCGATGCTGGATGTTGGGTTAGACATGTTTTTGTTCAGCCTGCCAAGCGCTACTCTGGGCGGCGACGACATCATGTGTGAATAATCAAAACAGTGGCTTTGCGTTTCCGTCCGTTCCTTTCAATCCATAGCATAATAAATAGCATCCCTCTAGTCATTTCGTCTTTGTCGGTGCCTTAAAGACACAGACAGCGCTCTCATTACAGTGCGGCTGTTGCGCCACAAAGTTCAGGGTGAAGTCCATAATTTAAATCCCTTTTCAAGTGCGTGGAGCACAATGTGATTTATTTGTTTGTCACAGTTCGGTTGCATGCTAGCGCGAATCTGTGAGACCTAACTTTAGAAAAACACAGTCGAGTTAGCGGCCAGTCAAACGTGTCACATACTTCCTACGCACAAAAGCCACACTTCCTTTTTTTTTTTTGAGGCAACATCTGTCGCTTTTGTGTCGAGAGGCGCTGCGTCGTTTGTTTTCCCTCCCCGCTGAGTCCAATCGCCGTCTATCTGCCTGAAAAGGAAAAACAAACTTGTCAATGATTTAAAAAAAAAAAAGTGTCGGCTTTTGTTCAGTGTGATTACTCTGTTTTCACTTCCTGTTTGCTTGACACATACACACACAGACCGACAATGGCATGCATGGGCACTTCTTCTGTTGCAGTTTGGGCTTTTTTAAATTGTCTTCACTTTTTCTCGCGCACAAGTTGCTGCAATAAAATGGACAGTGACTCAGCTTTTGCGGAATCGACCCCACACCCCCCCATCAACCTGCTCACATGGCCGTTCAGCGAGTAGCATGTTTGACATCTTTCACAGAACTGATGCAAGGGACACCACAATGTGGCATGGGCTTCACACTCAATAGCAGAAGTGCAAAAGTCATTTTTTGCATAGTGGGATCAGTCATATCCTGTCATAATGCAGCGTTTAAACCGAGCAGCATCTTCATGATGAGGCAGGATCCTCCTCTACCACCAGCAGGATCCTCCTCTACCAGCTGTGGCTGGTAGAGGAGGACATCGGCAGTTCAATTCCCGGCTTTGCCTTTTGTGTTCAGAAGACCAGAAAGTCCATTTACAGTGCAGACTTCTGCCAGACACTCATTTTGTTGTGGACCTGAGTCTGAGAGGGCCTTTCCGAACTTCCGAACTGCCTCGGACTTCGACGGAAGGTTTCACTCTTTAGTTAACTTAACCGGGCTCTTGGGCCAAACAGCGTCAAGTCCAGAAAGTGCACGAGTGTGAAAAACACCCTTGTGCACTTGTGTCTGTAAATGAGGGCAGGGGAAGAGGTGTGGGCCTGTGAAGATGCTAACAAAAAGCTAATACGCTATGCAAAGCACTCAGGCTTGTTTCGGGGAACTTGGAGTGATGTAGGATTGCAATTTGCTGTTTAAATGAGATCAGGCAGCCTTTTGAATGTCACACCTTTTATTTTTATTTTTTTCTGCTGGTATAAATGTCCAAATGCATACAGGACAGACTTCTGGACCATTAACATTATCACACTGTTTCACCAGCCTTTGATGCTGCAGGTACTTCTGCTACGAATGGATCTGAAGTGCTTGTACAGACTTTTGAAGGGTGATTGAGGAGGGAACAATCTAGAACAATTATTGAGCAACAGAGAGAACTTGAAGACAGTCCTGGCAATGATGTCAGTGCTGTAATGCTTGCACAACTGCAGCGCAGAATATTAAAGGCACTGACATCTAAGAAGAAGAAGAGTGTTCAATGAGGAAAATACGCTGGTCTGAATGTGAAGAATGTTATCGGTTCCTCCTCAACGACCAGAGTAAGATTAATCTGTACATTGTTTCCAGGAAAAAACATAAATTACTATATGGGAGATGCAAAATTGCGAAAACTGCATTCTGTCTCCTGAAATGATGATGACTGATGCTTTCCTTAATGACATAACTTTAAAGTTTTATATTTCATAAAAAGAGCCACCACATGAATACTGTGTAAATCATCCATGGCTTTAAAAAGCTGTTTTAAGCATCACGTTATTGTGGAACACGTGAATGTGACTTCCATGGCTTCTCTTCCCCACTCTGAAATATCAGTGGTGTAACTCTGCATTAGTGTCGTGCTTGGCAGCCACTTTGTGGTCCATGAAGAAGCTCCATCACGGTTGCGTTGCCAGCCTCCCGTGGGATTGCATCACGAGCAGTCCCCCCCTGCTTAAAAGCCCATCACCCCTGTGGCAAGAGACCACCACGGGCAGCAGCTGAGCCCCCCCCCCCTCCTCTGTGCAGCCACTCTGACTCATTATTACGAGCACGGGGGTATCAAAAAGCAAATTTGGTGTTCCATCTGACCGGCTATTATTAACACATTGATTGATGTCATCGCTATTTTTAGGAGTCGTAAAAGGCAACCGGGCATCTTATGCACAAGATAAAACAAGCCAAGTGTGTGTCACCTGTGGCTCAGTCAGATCTCATTGCCTGCACCAGACGAGAGAGATGTTGTTGTTGTTGTTGTTGTTATTATTGAGTGATTGTCGCCCGTCGTTAATGTACATATATATATTTGTCAATGTCTGATCCTCCACTCTACGAGATTACGCGTCCTTCGGCTCACTGGCAAAGAGGAAGAGGAAAAAGAGGCAGCCGGGTCACCTGAGACGGGAGATTAGAAAGCAAACATCCAGCCGCCTCTCAGCATGTTCATTAAGAAGCAATGAGCCTAACGAGCGTGCCCAGTGGGTAGCGTATTACAGCGTTCGTCATGACTACTGTGTTTGTTTTTCATGATTGATTTTTTTTTTCCTTTCTCCTTTTCCAATAACTGGCTTAACTGCGTACTGTGGAAAGGATGGCTCTTTTCAATATTCATCTCATATCGAAATGTCAGTGTGTGTGTGTGTGTGTGTGTGTGCGCAATGCTCCGAGGTATTGTCCTCTCCATGCAAATGACGCATGACTCGCAGTACGCTGAGGGTTATCTGAGGGTGCGCTCACATCTGCTTCTTTCCGTGCGAGTTGGAAATAGCAACTTTGTGTTATTTTTTTTTTTTTTTTTGCTTTTTGGTGTCGAATCGTGAAGTCGATCTGGACCCGACAGACGCGTTACTCGTCCGGGAGTATCGCTAACCTGTCATTTTGGCCGAGTTACAGATTCAGGCTGCGGACGTCAAAACTTCTGCCACGTATGACTGACTTGTCTGTTCTCTCACCGGTGGTCATTACGGTGAAGGACTCCAGAAGTAGCTGAATACGAAAGTCCAGACTGCAGATTGCCCAATTATGATGCTTGGCTTTCACAGTACAACGAACTGCCATCCATCAAAAACGTCAAAATCCTTCCAATTGTACCCATTATGCTTTAGTTTCCCTTTGTTTGTTCTGATCACGCTCACCAAATATTACAGTCCAGTCCAAAGTTTGAGCCGTGCCTGCAGTGCATGCCCGGTTTATGCTCTGCTCTGTGTTCATGCTGGTGGACAGAGGGAGCTCCCGGTATTTCTTTTTTTTTTCTCCCTCAAATAAACCTGTGTGCTTTGTGACGGAACAATGAAGACAGCCAACACAACCCTGGGTGAGAATGGCCGTGTCACGGGGCGAGACCTGGACTGAAAGGATCCCTTTGTTGCTCCTTCCCTCCATCCTCCCCGCTGATGGCCACATCTGTGTGGCACATTTTGTTTCAAACCTCGAATCCCGTCCTGGATGGTAGGTGTCAATAGAGAATGACTCCAAAGTCTGGACGCTTTAGTTCCCGCCCACTGTCCTAACATTGTCCCTTTTGCCTTTTTTTGTTTTGTTTTCACTCTCTGCTCTCGACTGAGGAAAAGCCTTGTTTCCTGCCTCTCCTCGTCCTCTCTGCCAGTGAGCAATCCCTCAAACGAGTGACTCCTCCAGTGTGGACACGGTGGACAAGTTGGCATATGGGAGATTTAATTAGTGCACGCCTTCCAGCACAATCAGCGCCCTCCCAAAACCAGTCAAGAACGCGACTGCCGCTTAATTAGCGAGGTCGCAGCTCGCTGCCGAGGACCTTTGCTTTCTATTTTGGTGCAACCGACGCAAAAGCCAGTAAAAAATAAATAAATAAATAAAATACTGGAGACGATCCTCCCGACGTGTTCGGCCTCTGAGGAAACAATATGATTGCAGCCTGCTGCTCGGCTGGCTGCGTTCTATCTTTAGAGCAAATGTGTGATTACAAGTGTCAGTCTTTCATTACAGGCGAGGGACTTACTGTAAGTCATACATGTAATTGGCTGATGTTTTGTGTGACTGTAGAGCATTCAAGGGTTTTTCTTTATATTGTCAGTTTGACCAAATGGCAAAACCCCCCCAAATTTTCTTACTTGTATCTAGTCAACATTCTGGGTTGTTCTTGCTAATCGACAGAACACAGAGCCAACCGCTTTTATACGGACTGTTTATTTCCCAATTGAGTATATTTGGCCTGAAAAATGTATCTTAATATGTTTTTAGTGCCCACCTTAAACGTAGCGTCAACTAAAATGATCAAGAATTCTTTGATCGGATTTTGCCTGATCTCATGTGGGAAGATGTTCTGTCTTTAATCTGGTCATCATTTATTTAACACCGACACACTGAGAATTAAAAAAGGGGTTGAAACATGTTGATTGTTAAAACAATATCCATCCCCACTGAGACGCTGTTGTTGCTCGAATCTTATGTCGTTTTCAGTGTCGTGAGCACCTATAAATTGTGTTTACTGTCGCGGTAGTGAGGCAGGAAATCTACTCCAAAGATGATCTCAAAACCTGAACAAAAGCGTCTAGAAAAGATGCCACTAGAACCACTGACCCTTTCACCTGGCAGCAGAGATCATTGCGCCGCTTCTTTCACTGTAGCTTTTAAGTGGCAGGTGTGAATCAGCTGCAGGGTTTTTTAGAAACAACAGCAGTATTCTCCAGCAACGCTTACAGATGTATATTCATCGTTGAACCCGGCGTTCTTCTTCCACCCTTCATCCGTGTGGCACACTATCACTTTTCACACTGGAGGCTCTGACATGCAGGCAGACGCAACAGCAGGAAGGAGCCTGCCAGATGAAGGAGGCTGCAAGGAGTAGAGTTTTTATTTGGTTTGGGGATTCATATCTCTCTCTCCCCTTTCATTTTGCAGACGGTATCGGTGTCTGGAGATGAGGCTGCCAGTCAGACGGAGGCAGGTTGCGTCTGACAGACAGAGAATTGGGGAAGAGAGAATAAAAGAAACTGTTTGCACATTCACTTCCTCCTCTCTGCACCCTTCTTTCAAAGTCGGGATTGGCAGGCACGCACGCACACACACACACACACACACACACACACACACACACACACACACACACACGGACAAAACCGCACATGCAAGCAAAGCCCAACTTGACGTGAGCCTATTGCGGTCGTCTCCGGTGAAGTGACGTGTGCAGACGCTGCAACAATTAAGCCGTTATGTTTTTGCTTTCTTCCAGCTGGATGCCCATGTGCATTAGCTTCCTCTACAGCGGATCCATGCAGTGAGCTTTAAGTGTCACAAGACAGTGGAAAAAAAAAAAAGCAAACACACAATACCTAAGGGATAGTGAAATAACTGTGACGCATCTTTGTGGAGCGCCATAAAAGGCGATTTTCCCTTAAGTATGTGATTGTGCGTGTGGCTGTCTGTTGCTCAAGGGCTTGTGTATTTTATGCTCATGTATGTATCCGTTTCCTCAAAACAAAGAGCTCATACGCACTCATTTAGAAGAAAAAAAATCAGTAGAGGGAAGCTGGACTTCCACTTCCAGGCAACGCTTGTGTTTACACACACAGCGGCTTTTTAAAAAGCCTCCACTTTGTTATCTTGTTTATCATAGCAATCTCACCATGCCTATGTTCTCATAGACGGAAATGGTCGTCAACCAAAAAAAAGGACTTATTCTTATTCTTAAACCTGCTCTGTTTCTGTTTCCCCTTCAGGCATTTTTACACAGAATCCGACAAACTGCAGATGACCAACAGTGCCTCTCACCCGAACATGTCAAGGTATGGCCGCCCTTTAAATACCACCAAAAAACCCCAAATCATTGTTGTCTTTTGATATTATGAATCTCAGACATGGTATTTTCCTTCTTTCCCCCGCGTCTCCGTCCATCTGTTGGTCACTTCCTTGCCCTTTTCCCTCGCTTCCTTCCACCCTGCCTCTTTATCTCTTCCTTCCTCTGCATCCCCTCCCCTTACATCACCCCCCCCCCTCCCTG
This sequence comes from Cebidichthys violaceus, assembly GCF_023349555.1. Taxonomy (NCBI): domain Eukaryota; kingdom Metazoa; phylum Chordata; class Actinopteri; order Perciformes; family Stichaeidae; genus Cebidichthys; species Cebidichthys violaceus. The sequence goes on from NW_027176816.1 coordinate 18,068,312, forward strand.
TTTCCCTGTTTTTAGATTCTGTTTTCAAATATTGAGGACATCCTGGAGTTGCACAAAAAGGTGCTGTCTGCAGTGGAGGCCGGTCTGCAGCCCGATCCCCATCCCCAGCATGCACTGGGACACGTGTTCCTGCAGTTTGTAAGTAGCACATGACACACGCACGCACGCACGCACACACACACACACACACACACACACACACACAGGCGAGCATCAAACAGCAGACGGTCACACGGATCACGCATGTGGGAGTGTGTGCGTGCATGCATGCATGCATGCAATTCCTCCTCCTTCCAAAAAACACACACACACACACACACACACACACACACACACACACACACACACACACACACACACACACACACACTCTTTTCATGGGCTATGCGTAACCACAGATGCAGGGAAAGTGTGCAAAGCCTGCTGTGAAAATGCCCCTTAATTCTCTCTTTCTCACACACACACACACACACACACACACACACACACACACACACACACACACACACACACACACACACACACACTACATCCCTCCCTTTGCCTTTCCTCCCTTTCCAAACAGGCTGCATCCTGTCAACCAAAAAGAGTCTCTCTTCATCAGTCTCTGTCTCCTGCCATCTCCTTCTCTTGCCCCTCCATCCCTCCGTCCAAAGATTCCTCTCCGCTCTGCACCCCCCCCCCCGTTTGAACTTGTTTGGCCCCAGGGAACAAACAAAGCAGGGTCTGTGTCCAGGGAGGAAGAGATGGTGTGTCACTCGGCGAGGGGACAATGCTTCTGCCGGTTGCACTCAATCGCAAGCTCCCTGTCTTGCTCTCCCTGTTTGTCTCTCTCTCTGATAAACCATCTTCAATTCACTTTCACTGAGGTACAGAACGCCCCCTCTAGGCATTCCACTGTCAGTCTGCTCCATCAGCCTATTGGTCAGTGTTGCAGGACACCATTAGATTCAAATTTCAGTTTCTCAAAGACAGAAAAATGGTATTTGTTTTTGCCTTTTGCCTTTTGTCCACATAGCCAAAAGTCCAACCTGCATGCCATTTCATGAATCACACCGCCATCAATAATAATCCATCCACTACCTGCTTGTGGCATGAATGCCGTTTAATCACATCTGTGGAGAGCTGGTTAATCGGCTCATCAAAATGTACCTTCACACGTTATGGTCACTCCGGCTGTCAGGTCAAGTGTCGGGGCGGAGAATTGATTAAAGGAGCCCAGTCTGTGTTCCGACTGGGAGATATAGAGGTCAGGCTGGATGGGTAATGCTTACATTCCCCACGGCCTCGTCATAATGTCAGTGTCTTCAAGTCTACATCAGCGCCACGACAGGAAAGAAACTTGTGTGACTCAAACCAGCTATCGATTCCAGGTATGACGATGAGTCTTAGTAAGAAAGCGAAATATCTATGCTTGATATAATGAATTTAAACGGTATTTCAGTACAGTTCTGTTCAACAGATTCCGACGTCAAACATGTACATGAAAACATGAGCATAGTTTTTAAAATGTACATACATATATTCAATGAATTGAATATTTATGCACTTTTTAATGTTGCAAATGAAGATAACTTTCATTATCAAAGATTCTGTCAAGTCAATGTCAATTAACATTATTATAAGAAGATAAAAGCTGAACATCTGTACATCTGAAAAACTAGGTCGATAATCTACATTTTATCTTATTGTCAATTAACTACCATGAAAATACCAAAACCAAGACAAAAAAAACTAATTTTGTATGGATGAGGCAAAGATATAACGTAATATAACTTGCTGAGGGGCAGAGTTTGTTGCCTGTGGACTGAGTCAGGCTAGCTGTATCCAGCCCTTATGCTAAGCTAAGCTAACAGGCTGCTAGCTTCAGCTACATGAAAGTTGTAATGATTTTGTCATTTAAACCACAGCAAAAGAGCGAATAAGCTCCCAACATGTTTAACTATTCTTTTAAATGAATAATTAATTTCAATCACAATTGTTGGCGATTATACTTCCAACTAATTAAGCACTAATATTTTTAATGTGCAAACAGGAAGTATACACAGTTTATATTTTATAATCAGTATATAAACATGCAATAAATGGTTTATAACACACTGTAATGCAGCTTTTTTTAAAGTGTGTTAATTAATTTATCAACAACTCCTGTGAGTTTAATAAGTGGAGGCTGCTGTATAAACAGATAATGAATGGCAGTAATGATATATAATATGTCTCCATAAGAGAAGATAAGTTATAATTGTTGACAAATACCATGTAAGTTGCAATATGCTTGCAACTGCAGTATGGTGTGTTTGTTGAATGCCTATGCGCTGCTTATAAATAGGGGGGAGGGGGGGGGGGTGTTACCCTGCATATCCATTACACTTCCCTCTCCAGCCCATGACCTTTGTCTCCCCCGACACCGACACGTCTCAGCCAATCGGTTTGTCCCGTCTGCTGCCCTCCAGCCGTAGCCCTTGACCTCGACCAGGGGTCGCCACCATGACTGGGATTTGATTAACCTCCCGCATTGTTCCACAAGGCTGTCTGCCACTCACAGTGAGGGAAGACAAATGGGAAGATTCATTGCTATTCAAAGTCATGTCGCCAAGATGGGTTGGGAGGCTGCAGAAAAAAAGAAAGTGCACCAGTCTTTTATTTTGAAGGGAAAGCAACTAGCACATTCCAGTAGCAAGGTAATTCAAAGTGCATTACATACAACATCAAAAGTACAGATGCTTCTTTGTCACTGTTAATGAATAGAGGACATTTAAACAAAAAATGTACCAAACACACACACACACACACACACACACACACACACACACACACACACACACACACACACACACACACACACACACACACACACAGACAGATTCTTAGCCCTTGGCTTGAAGACCACAGCATGCATGAGATTATTCGAACCCTGCCAAAGGTGAAAAAGTGACTCGTGCTAGAGGAGAAATCAGAGACATCAATATTTGCTCTATTTCTGGGAGTGTATACACGAGCGCTGTGCAAGAGGCAACAGTCACGTCATTATGCACTTTCTGAACTACGGCCATTATGCTTTGACTCTGTGTGTCTGTGTGTGTGATGCCACCCCTCTCATCTAGCCTCCGGAATAACATTCCAATGACGAGGGATTCAAATAAAGACGTATGTTTATCAAAGGGACAGCCCGCGTCTTTGAGCTATTCTGGATACAACCCATGTCTTTCAGAGTAGTCGCGACGCTTAAAATTGACTCTGTGGTTCACCTTCTGGCCCCTGGTAGGACATTTAGCCGGGCCTGAAGTGACTATGTAGTTGTTGTCACCGGAGAAAAGGAAATGCCTTGGAGGGGGCTTTGGTTGTAAACATGGCTGCAAAAAAAAAAAAAAGGGTTGCTGTGTTTTTTTTTGGAGCAGGAGGACTCAGAGCTGAAATGTTTTTTTCAGGTTGAGCTTCTGCAGTGCCACCATATCCAGGAGCATGTAGGTGTAAACTGATCTACGGTGGCTACGTTTACATGTCCCGAAATATTCAGCCTGCTCAAGTATTATGTTTTTTTATTCAGCTTAATTCAGGTGCCAGAAACCTCAACAAGTTTTTCACACATGGTTCGTCCTGCGCCGCTGGATTTCACAGTCTGTTCAGCGTAGCCCTTCATGGTTTAACAATTGAGTAGCGCAGACAGGCAGAAGACATATTCTGCTTACTGGTTTCACTGAGTTATTTTTCTTTATTTTTTAAGTTGCTTAGTTGCTACTTAAATAAGTAATACTTGAAAGGAGTGTGTGGTTTTTCCATGTTTTCGCTTCACAACTAAATCTACTGCTTTACAGAGCATTCCATTTTCTAATAACTTTTTCCAACTAAACAGATATTATATTAAACAGATATTTGGTGCATTTGGACGGCCCACACAGTTTGTTGCTTGATGATGTTGTACTGTGGATAGAGTAGAGCCAGAATCAACTTTATTGGCACTAAATTTAATTTTTTTTTTAATGCTTGATGCCTTCGAGACTGCTAAGCTAACAGAGTGGTCTCAGTGAATAAATAATGATTTATGGCAAAGTTCTAATTTGAGAGATAAAGCCCCCCAGAGCCTGTAAATCTGTAAATACTACCTTCCTCACTGTAAATGTGCACCGAAAAGAACGGAAACCAATGACACAATGGCAGTCTGTGAAATAAGGGTAATGGATTTTGTTAAATATACGAGATGTCATCATCGCTCTATCATAATGAGCCTATTACAAATATACATTTTACACATGTACCCCCCCATGCTCTCTTCCACTTGCTGTCTATTAACTCACTTTGACAGTATCGGGGGTTCCACGCCATATGCCGGGCCCAGCTGTTGCTCCCGGTGGTGCTTTGGACTGGAATCCCCTGCCAAACGTGGCCTTGGGTGTGTTTGGGTTCCTGCCTGACTGTGTGGTTAAAAAAAACAACCCAAAAAAACCCTGTTTATATTGTGCTGCTGCTCACTGTTACACATCTCAGCTTCTTCTGGTCAAAAGACAACGAGTTCTATAAAAAGAGCTGTTAGCTTTGTTTGACTGTTTCTGTCACCACTGCCGGGTTACCATGTAAAAACAGACTGTACGTCGTTAAGTTGCATGTGGTTGTGTGTGGTACAGGATGCTGGCCTGGTAACCACCTCTATTTTTACAGGTTCTTGTAAAAAAACATTCAAATATGCTATCAAAACTTTGACTGGTCTCAATGACTGAATATTGATTATTCCTTTTGTAGTCGTTACGGCCCACGCCAGCTTTAGCTGCAAAGCCTCGGGGCGGCGGTGGTTAAGGTTGAGAGCGGTGTCCGAGCACCTGCGGTTTAGGATTTCAATTACTAAGCTGCTTCAGATGACAGTTTCAGTTTCTAGACCCGGAGCTCAGGCCCCACCGTGCACACGGGTTTCACATCCCGATTGCCGAAGCACAGTTAAGAACACACAATAGGCCTCAATGCGCTTCGGGCGCACACATTGTTGTAGCACGCCGCATGAATAACGCATGCAGAGCTACGGTGTGTTCGCTCGGCCCGGGTGTCGCGTTACGTTTTGTAAAGAAAACGAAATGACAGCCCGACAAAAGCGTCTGTATCAGCGCTGGGGTGGTTCTGCCTTGTTGCACCGTGTGACGCTGTCACCTATAGGGGAAAAAGGAAGTGTGGTTTGTTGGCCCCCCCCCCACAATGATCTGGACTTCTTCAAAAAAGAGAAGTGGGATGGATAATGTCAATGAACACTGCGGTCATAAAAATACATAGAAATTCATAAAAGCTTCATGAGGCTCTGTACTCTTTCGGTGGTTTCAGCCGGTCCTTGTTGCACTTGACAGCCTGAACTTGCTGAAGGCTGGCGTAGCTGCTACTAATAATGATAACCAGTGGCAGCTGTGGAAGTGCCGCTATCCCATACTTCCATTGCAACAATAAAACTGAATCTCACTGATCTTCAAGAAACTGGAGCTTTCTGCTCCGCTCTGTGAATCTTCCTCCTGTCAGCCGTCTCAGTGGATTCCTCAACGCGGCCGACTAGCTTTAACCCTGACATGTGTTTTTGTCCCCCTTGTTCTTGCAGAGGAAGAGTTTCTCGGTGTACGGCGAGTACTGCAGTAACCACGAGAAGGCTCTGCGACTCCTCATGGAGCTAAACAAAGTCCCCAACATCAGGACCTTCCTGCTGGTAAGTCGACACATCTGGCCTCTCCTCTCGCCTTTTTCCTTCGCATTTGTCTTTCCTCTGCATCCTTCCTCTTCAGCACTGTGACTCTTCGACTTCGAAAAATCTCAATGTTTTCATTATTTCATTTCACAGGAGTCTTATGTATCCTTTCCTCTAGTGGTGGTCCATGTAACACCTTATCTTCTTTCCTCGCGGCTTACTGTCATGTCTACCTTTGCCCCACATTTCTCCCATCCTGTGTCTCCTCTCGTGCTCTTTCCTAATTTTTTCCTTCCATCATATCACCTCCATTTCCATGGTAACGCTTGAATAAAGGGAAGAAAACCCCCGGCGAGGCCAGAAGGTTCTTCCTGCGCGGACAGGATGCAACCGCCATCGAGGTCACCTTTGTGTCGCTCTTGTAGTGTTTCCGCTGCCAGCTGTTTTCTGTGTTTTGACACCCAAACACTTAGGCCGTAAGACAATGAACTCAAAATGCCGACGGGGCCTTTTGAGCTGGGAGGGGGGTGCAGAGCCGATGAAATCATTTGCACATTCTGGGCCAGCCAGCTGTGGAGCGTTGGCAGCCGGTTCGGGATTGGCCGAGAGATCTGAGGCCGCGCGTTTGTCGCTGCCCGATGGTTCGCTTCCACGACATTATTCTGACCCACAGGACTGGATCAGAGTGTTCACTGTGTGCTTTGGCTCTTCGCTCCTCCTGGCCCCGGTCATGCAGTGGCTAATTGGTTAGGTCTTGAGCTGCATTGACGCCTCCAAAATAGAATGACGGCACAAACATCTGGTTATGTATGAAAACATTTGTCCGACCTGCTCAGTGTAAGCTGAAATATTGGACTCGCTCTTGTGCTTTGAGTAGCAACCGTGAGCAAAACAGAAACAAGATTGATTCACGGCCATTTAGAAAAAAACCCAAAATAATCTTTTGAAGAAGAAAATGTGATTCTTCAGTAGAACAGGAGAGGATGGAGAATGAACGTTTTTTTTAAATTCTTAAAGCGGTGATCATTGCAAATCATTGTCATAGCAATTAATGTCAGTGTAACGTGTATCGCCGCTGGCGTCTTTCCAGCTTTGCATTTTTACATTTTTTTTTTTTTTACTGGATTAAACTATTTCTATGCTAATTGAATCACACAACGACGGCAGCTTCTGCGGTTGTATGTAGAAATGAAGTGCTAATTGCGTTTAGAGGAGAGAAGTGAAGCGAAAGCAAAAGGAGGTCAGAGGGAAGAGCGGAGGGAGTTCTGGCTTCAGGCTGGCAGATTACAAGTAAGCAGAAGACGAGAGCAGAAAAGGGAAGTCGGCGAGATTCTAGATACAAATTCAGTTTTGTTGGAGAGAAACGTTTTATTTCATTAGAAATTTGTGTGAATCCCAAAGTTCTGCGGTCGCGATACGTTGTTCCTGTTTTTGCTGCTCATTTTCACACACACCCCCCCCACCACCACACCACCACCATCCTCTCCTGCTCTGTGCAGAGTCAGAAGGCTCTAAACTGATCTCCTGCCGTCTCTTTCCCGCAGGAGAACACTCAAGTGGTTTATCTGCGTGGCTGCTTTTGATCTTTCATCCCTTCCCATGAGCTCATAGCATACTGACAGGCTGCGTTCCTCCAAAATACAAGGCGCAGAGAAACCATGACTGTAACTGTAACCTCCCCCCCCCCACACACATATACACACACACACACACACACACACACACACACACACACACACACACACACACACACACACTTCTGAAGAGAACCCTTCCTTTAAAGACCGAATCTCCCGGGGAATGACAACCCATTTTAGAGGTTTCTCAGTGATCCTTTGGTTGGCGACCATATAGTTCCAACTATGGAGTTGTGTGTATAAAAACACCATCTTAAAAATGGCACTGAAGTCTTTTTTTTGTTCTTTTTTTTTAACCCCCTGACTGTTGACTTCCTGTAAGAAAAGCAGAAAGAGAAGGAACTGGGTTTAAAATAAGTGCTCCCGACACGCAACAAAGTGTGGCAGAAACGGACCATAAAGTGCTATTGGTAATGAAACTCCATAGACATATAGCTTTGGTGACGGGATGTGGTCATCGGCAGTAAAGCTTTTCCAGCGAAAACTAGCTATCGTGGTTTGGATCCACCGAAATATAGGTTGTGCAGAGCGGTCACAGAAGTCACGTACCACTGCAATTAAATGAATAAATAAATGAATCCCCATACTGCAATATGATAGAAAAAGTATAAACAGACTAAGAAATAAATAATCATGCATTTCTGAAACAAAAGTCATGACAATTATTGTCCCCATATTTATTCTTTTTCAAGAGACCACATAGACAAATTCCATTTCAGTGGCAGCAAAGCATTTGCTCCATAATTGCACCTGTCTCTTTTTTTAGCAATGCGCATACAGGTTTAATAATGTGTTTATAAATGGGGGGGGGGGGGGAATATGTAACCACACCTAAGGCTTTGCTCCCAAACAAACAGAGACGGATCATTCTTCTGCACCTGGACCTGTTGTAGAGACCGTGACTGAATGGAAATGACAACAATGGTCAATTAGAGTCTGTTTATCGCTGAAAGAAGGAGACAGCGATGCAAACAGCTGCGAACGCACTGAAATAGACAGGTGCTGTGTGAGACGATAAACATTTGAAGACAAGTTTTATACTTCAAAAGAAAGTATCTTGCTCTGTAACTGAACCAGGATGTACTTTGAATCCTGATTAATCTTTAATTCATTCCACTGGTAACTTGACACACTGAGCTCACCAGCACTTTTTGTTCTCTAACTGTTTCATCTTTTGAACACAAGCGGTTTTGAACTCGCTCTGTTGGTAAATAGGAGCGTGAACACTGGCGTTTTTAACGGTGTTTGTTTGCGTTTCTTCTCCAGCACTGCATGCTACTCGGAGGGAAGAAGAGCACAGATGTTCCCCTGGAGGGCTACCTTCTCAGCCCCATTCAGAGGATCTGCAAGTACCCTCTGCTGCTGAAGGTACCGTACATCTGCTGCACTGATGTCACCACGCTGCCATCACGTGATGACACCACCATCACAGCCTGCTCAGACAATCCAGAAATACACTGGGCTAACATGCTAGCTGATCAGAAACCTCATTTCGTGGACACAGTGCTAATGTGTTGATCAATACCAGTGATTCTTTTTAGATTAGCAAGAACTTTAAAAACCTGCTGGCATTTCAAGGCTTCCCCACACACTTTTCCTACTGCATGGGTGGCGACACACGCGTAGAAGACTTTGTTACTAAAGGTCACAGAATACTTTATGCTGTAAGACTTATGTGTTTTTATTTATGTGCCCACTTCTGGAAAGTCTACAGTTTTTTTTTCTTCTGTAAAACCCTCCCCCCCCCCAATCCAGGAGCTGCTGAAGCGGACCCCGAAGAAGCACGCCGACTACCCGGCAGTGGAAGAGGCTCTGCAGGCCATGAAGGCCGTCTGCTCCAACATCAACGAGACCAAGAGGCAGATGGAGAAACTGGAGGCTCTTGAGCAGCTGCAGTCGCACATCGAGGGCTGGGAGGTGAGAGCGAGGGCGAACGAGAAAGCCTCAGACAGTAGTCGTGATGAGTAGTCGTGAGGAGGCAAGACGGGAGGCCAGTTGAAAAGGAAAATAGCTGTTGCGTGCTTGAGAAGAGGGGAACCCTGAGAGCTGAAAGATGGTGGCAAAATTGCAAGGGGTGGTGCTGTGACATTCTTAGGGTACAAATTGAAAGAAAGAAAGAGACACACTTTCCTTAGAGCAATTATGATTCGAAAAAGCTCTCTGTAAAAGAAAGACGAGAAAGTCCTGTAACAACCACGGCAAACGCAGCCGAGCTCATTTGAGAAAGACCTCAACCGCCACGGCCTCCATCCACCTTAAGGGTTAAGCGCCGCTGCAGCCAGAATCACTGCTCTGAGCACAGGGGCCGCGGACGGGGCTTGGGAGCCGAGCGAAGGGTCCAGTGCATTTTTCACGCCTCCCTCACCCACCACAACAGAGGCCTTGTCTTAGCAGGCACCAAAGGGACAATCCACCCACACAGGGTGCCAAGGGGGATGCCAGCAGGCACACTGCCCATTCAGAAGAGACCAAGGAAGCAGGACTCTAGTCCCACATAAACTGGGAGGGTTATATGAGGGGACTATTTGAAGGGAGGGGGGGGAAGAAAATTGAAGGATGGAACTAGAGAGTGGGCCCCATTGGGATATCGCACATTGCTTGACAAAACAGAGCACTCTCCTGCCTTTGCCTCAGAAGAATGTTGACCCTGATGATTGCTTATTTAGCTTGGGTACGTTGACGGAAAAGGACCGTACAGGACATTTTCTGATTTAGCCACCATGACGTCCCCCATCTTTTATTTTATGTCTTACGTCATGTATGACCCAAGACCACAGGGAGTAGGGCTGAAGACGATATTTACCTAAATAACCTGAAAATGAATGATTATTGAACACAAATTAGCCGTTAAACAGATCACATTCAAAGGTCACGGCCAACATCCAGCTTTTACCTCTAAAGATGGACGCACGTCTGATTCAGTCATTCGTTTGTGGTTCAAGACTTTCTCTGTGCTCTCCTTCTGAACAACTCGGTAGAAGCTCAGAGAGGCGCTTCACCCCGACCCTCCCCCTCCCTCCCCCCACAGAGCCTCCGACCTTACAGCATTAGTCTCACTCATCTCTCCCCCTCCCCAGCCGCTCTCCGGGCTAATCACCTCCAGCTCTAATGGCAGAGGCCGCTAGTAGTGCCGAATCAGGCCCCGACCCATTACCGCCGCTCAGATACACTGCACGCGCACACACACACACACACACACACACACACACACACACACACACACACACACACACACACACACACACATGCGCGCACACACACACAGCATATTTGTACGTTTTCAGATAGATCATGGATGTATGAAAACTTAGACGTTCCTGTGAACGCACATTACAAACGCTCAAAAAAGACACACACGTGCACAGAGGTGCCGTCTGAATTCTCATACACGCGGTCATGCCAACCCCCCACCTCAGGTTAAAACGAGGTTGAATCGATGATCTGAAACCCAATCCCCTCCCCAAGACCCCGTCGGCATGCTCCTTAAAAAAAAAAAGCTCCTAGAATCATTTTTTCCTCTCCGTCTCTTACGGACTCTGGAGCGGTGAACATCCATCATAAATGCATACTCGTGGGACTCAATTATGGACGCTTGAGAGCGGGTGTGGCCGGCGGGGGGTTTCCATAGGTCTCCGGTGGACCCAAGTCTGAAACATCAAAGACGACATCGAAGTCTAAATCTGATGCATACGCGTGGGCGTGCGGTGAGGGGTGGTGGGTGCTCTTCAAGCCATAAAGGAGGGGAGGCTGTCCGAAAGTCGGCACATGGGTGTATTTAGTTCCGGGTGATTTGGAGGGGAGCGATCCGTTTAACAATGAGTAATGAGACGTCTTTGTTGTCTGTCGTTTCATTTTATGTTTTGGCGAGCAGCCGCTCCGGCTCACGGACCATAGGAAGTCATCCAAATTAAAGTCTTCAATATTCTTCTTTGATAGTAGGAAACGGCGTCCGTCATTCACAAAACGGGAAGGAAAGCGCGAGCGCTTGGTTGCTCATGTGCATCTGTGAAAGCGCTTTCTGTTCCTTTTTCGACGGAAATGTGAAAATTATTTTCTAAAATGAATGATACCGAAGTAATGTCAGCAGTTGGTCCTGAAGTTCAGCCACTTTGCGAGAAGGTTAATTAGACAACATGCTGCGGTCAATCAACACGGCATTCATCCCGACTGACGTCAAGGACCTCATTAACAAACACTGAAAGGTCCATGGATCACTTTTCTAAATATTTATTTTCTAAATTTCAGTAAATACAGTCGGAATGAGGCAGGAAGCACTCAGACATGTTATGCACACATTTCAATACAGAGAGTGAGACATTAAGTGTTGAACAGAGAAACGTGTACTTTTTCGTGGTTTGCGTCCTGCTGCTTCATAAAGAGAAAAGGTTATTTCGCTCTTCCAAGTTGGGGGCGTATTTGATAGCCGACGAGAAACGGCTTTTAAGAACGACTTGATCGCATCCTGTGAGGGCGGCAGGCTGCAGAGTAGCTTAATGCACCTTCATGTCACACTGGCCCTACAGAGGTACACGGCGTTTCATCAGGTTTCACTGCAGGGATCAGGAAAATACTTAAGCACTTCCACCTACAGTCTGCACCACGTCATGAGTCATGCATTTCCTTCCTCTGTGCACATACAGCTTTATTATTTTATGTGCACGGGTGTAGGCATGTATCTGTAGCTTGCAGGTACATGTGTTTGCATCCTGAGAAGACGATAAAAAGGCCTTGTTTGTTTCAGAGCCCCCACAGGAAGCTCTATGTAGGGCAAGGTGACAGTGTTGACAGGGCGGCCACTTTAAAGTCGAGCGCTTCCATTGAACGCACACATTATGGATTGGCGAAAAAAAAGATCCAGTTTGAAACGACCCCGCAACCCTCAGTGCAGGAAGGCTACGACTAGCGAGAAGCTAACTGTCCTGGCAGTGAACAGTGTGTTTCCTCTTTCTTATCGGTGAAGATGGAATGAAAACAAATTGTCCTCAATGTTAAAGTTCAATTTCATATTGTTTCGCCGAGGCTGTGAACTCTTCAAGTTTTTTGATTCAGGCGACAATGTTTTCCTTATAACTCCCCTATTTAGACTAAAAGTGCTGTCAGAGTGCTCTGCTCAAATAGAACAAACTTGAGCACATGTGTCACTCTCCTTACAGTAACAATGCCAGAAGCTAATCTCCTTTTCAATCTTTTTTTTTTTTCCTTCAGGGAACCAACCTGACCGATATCTGCACGGAGTTGCTGCTTCATGGAAATCTTCTGAAAATCTCTGCGGGCAATATCCAGGAGCGCGTCTTCTTCCTGTTCGACAACCTTTTGGTTTACTGTAAGAGGAAGTCCAGGTGAGAAGGTGCAAACCTCCCTCCAACTACTACCAGCGTGTCAAAGGGAGGAGGAACAAGAAAGCATTCAAAGATATTTAAATTGACAGTCTACCGGGAACGAGTCAGACGTGGAAAGCTGGAGCGAATGTCCACATTCCTGTTCGTGTGGACAGGTTTTTAGTATGCAAGCAAAAACATCTACATGTGCCTGCTGCTCCCATTGCGTGAATGTACGCGTGTTATTTTCTCACAGCGGATGTTTTCCCCCGCCGAGTGTAACCGCAGTGTTGTCTCGTTATGCAGGGTTTCTGGAAAGAAGTCCACCAAGAGGACCAAGTCCATCAACGGGCCCCTCTATGTGTTCAGAGGCCGAATCAACACCGAGGTGATGGAGGTGGAAAATGTGGAGGATGGAACAGGTTTGTGTTTGCCCTGCGGCTTTGCAGAATGTCTGTACGTCCATTCATGCAGCCCAAGCTCTGTTTGATTTGTTCACTATGACATCCCAGGTAACATAGGAAAATAATGTTGTGCATTTACTACTTTCAATTTGCCTACAGGGCTCATTTTTTTATTTCACATTTAAGTTCATAAAACGTTGGCGTTTAGAAACTGGGGGTTGGATAGGAATCGGGTACTTGTTGACAGTTTGGGTGGAGTGTCGATCTTGCACCTAGTTTCAAACAGGATGCAGCTCGAAACCTCGCGTACCACCTTTTGATGTCGGCTATCCAGTAATGAGCTGAGGCGCAGATACCAAGGTGATAAACGTGATGCGCTCTCGCATCGGGTTCGAGATGTTGTGAGATAAGCGACTCCTCTGCAATCCGGTCGATGGCCATCTTTTCTTGCTGTTGTGGTTTGTAGCGAGGCATCGCACTGAGCTGGTAGAAACACTTTGTCTTCCCCCCTCTCTCTCTCTCTCTCTCTCTCTCTCTCTCTCTCTCTCTCTCTCTCTGTGTCTCTCTCTCTCTGTCTCTCTCTGTCTCTCTCTCATGTTTCCTCTTTTTTTTGGGTCTCTCTCTTCTGTGCTGGCAGAATATTTTGCAAGCTCACATGACTTTTTTTTTTGTTCTGCATGTTGGCTGCTGGCTGTCACATTTCGGCTGCTAAAGAGGATACCGCAAAGAACAACACGCCGTATTCTCAGAATTGAGGGGTCTCGCATCGAGAATGCATGTGTGAACGCCAACAACGCAGATTATCTGATTACTAAGGGTGTAAGATTTTTAAATGTGGGTCCGTCCAGGGTTATCTGCTGAAAGCTTGGATGGAACCATCCCGTTTCTATTTTAAAAGATAATAAAAGATAAACCAGACTGCGTAAACTCTACATTATATGCCTTAGGTCACACTCAATCTGACTCAAAAGGCCACCTGTTCAACATTCAAAATATCCTCACTTTCACTGACTCGTACACCTCTCTGCCTTGATTAGTGCCACCTTGTACTTACATTAAACTGTAAGAAAATCCATCTTTTCCATCCCAGCAGCTACAAAGAGAGCAGAATCTCCCAGATCAGCAGGAGCTGGTCCCCGTGGGGCCTGAAGTATCACATCTATATATATGACCTTTGAGCGCGGGACTAATGCACCCCCATTACCAGCGGCCATTCATTATTCAGTAGCGGCTCACCTGCAGCTAAATGGATGATAAAATTAGAAAGGGGAACGAGGAGGGATTTTGCTGAGTCAGTGGAAAGGTGGTCTGTTGCTGCTCTCGTGGTGCGTCGTGTTTATCTCTTTAATTGGCTTGTAAATCATTGCTCGAGTAGTAAATCCTATTATGAGTGATTTTATTACACTCATTACTACTTTCTTTACTTACCACTGATGTCAATGTTGACTCGGTGTGCGTCTTTTTTTTGTCTCATGTTCTCAAAACAAAAACGCTTAAAGATAACAAGAGGGGAAAGGAAAACAAGCTCGACAAAAAACTGCAAACCAGAGTGATAATTTATCATTTTATATTAATCAGATGATTTATTTTTAAGTGTTACCCTAAAGGCCATTCCAATATAGGCCAGACATTGATGTTTGAACAACAACCGCTCACCCTACTCTTTAATAAATGATTTTAATGTTTTGATTTGCCTCGCAGCGGACTACCACAGCAACAACTACACGGTGACGAGCGGCTGGAAGATCCACAACACGGCTAAAAACAAGTGGTTTGTCTGCATGGCCAAACACGCAGAGGACAAGCAGAAGTGGCTGGACGCCATCTTGAGGGAACGGGAGCAGAGAGAATGTGAGTAAGGCCTTTTTTTAAAAAGGCAATTTATGGCGCCTCTGGTTTCTGTGCCTGAGAGTGCAAAACCAGAAATTATATATATATATATATTTAAATGGAAAACTCAGTTGTTTCTGTAATCTTGTTTAGAAAGACGTGGCACTACTGACCTTATTTTACAAGGGGGCCGTTATTGGTTTACTTTATATTCAGTGCTCCATTGTATTACACACACTTGCCATGGGTAGGATGTATTGCGCGGCTGTTTTTACCTAGGTGTACCTAATAAACTGGCAACTGCAGTGCCTCCTGCTCCCCCCTCCACCCTCTGCTTTTCTAGCCTTCTCTATCTGCCCTACATGCCGGTGTCACCTTGGACTCACAAGCTATCACGACCCCCCCCCCCCCCCCCCCTCAGCTGGCACACAGTAATGCCAGTGGATGTGCTTCTGACCTGGATGCAGTGTTTGTGTCCCACGGTTATGTCCCACCTTGAGCGAGCTGCCCGCCTTCGTTTTCGCAAACAAGAGGCTCAGGTGACATGACATCTACAGTAGGCCCGGCTGACCTGTGCGCCGAGCAGAGGCTGCCACAGCAATCTATTCTTCACATTCAAAAAAACCCCAAATGCAGCGGAGGCATTTGACTCATCAAAGCCCTCGGTGTGAAGGGACTGATGAGACAAGTGTCTCATTCACAAACAACTGCTAAAAACAGCATCTTGGTCAAACGCTTGAAATAGAAAAGCATTGTCAAAGAAAGCGAAGCTCAATGACGTCATGCACATGCGCTTTAATTAATCTGGATCTATTTTTACTATAATAAAAGTGTTTGTGTCTTGCATTGGCTAGAAGACACAGTTGAGAAGAGGATTTAGTTTGGGATTAGTGTGCAGAAAATCAAATTGTGTTCAGTCTGGCCCAAAAGAAATACACCTCATTCACTGGTGGTAAAAAAATAAGCCCTGCACAGCTCCACATCCACTGATGTGGGATTAGTAATGCAAAGTGATATTGTTGTCGCTCCTTCGGACTTCCCTCTTTTGCCCGTAAAATGTTCTCCCACCTGTTCAGCACTGGCCATCTGTCTTCGTTACGTTGTGTGCGTATGACAGTGTGAAAGGCTTTAACCAGATTTCGGGCCGGTACACATCAGGTCACCTGATAGCATTGATGGCTCAAAATCAAAATTGGATGCCTAAAGCTAAGTGTTGGGCTGAAAATGACAGAAGGTTTAGCTGCACGCGCGCGTTTGGCCGAGTGCTGCCGTCAACACAAAACATTTGCATTCTTGTGAATTACTCTTTGTGATCTTACATCAAATAAGCATCCGCAGCGGAGTGCGACGTCATCGGCGTCTGATCCTGTGATGAAAGGGTTGCAGAATAAGAACGAAGTACGATGGAGTGTGCTGCAGCTTGTGGTGTTTGGTTTCAACCCCGGCGGAAATTGACCTGAGGCTAACAGATGCCAGATCAGTCACAGTGCCCAGTTTCTACACAATCTCCTTTTCTATTACACCCCCCCCCCCCCCCCCCCACACACACACACACACACACACACACACACACACACACACACACACACACACTATACTCTGCTCTCACTGTGTGCTTACCTTCCTCCTAACCTCTTTACAGTCTAGACAGCTACTTGATAAAAGTTTTACTGCGATAAATCCTGCCAATGTTTCTCTTCTTCCCCTTCATGCGTTATTGCTTTTCCTGACACACCTCATTAACGTGACCTTTTCCATGTATCGCTGTGGTCCTCCCCTGTGTTGGACATCCTGAACCTGAACCTAGAACACTTTCATTGTTCAACGACTGCTGTATGTGGAGGTGGTTTGCCTCCTCACTGTGAAAAATGCGCGGGTCAGATAACGCGTCGGGGGTACGAGCTCGTGCCAGTGAGCGCAGGAAGACGAGGAGCAGCCCAAGACAAACTCTGACAGCTGGAACAGAAGCCGAGGGGCCCTCTGCTGCTGGACAGGCCCCGTCTGTTGTTCAATGACACTCATTGTTTAAGTCTGCTCCAGCTGCTGTCAAACGTAATATAACCCCACCTCCATCACGGGGCTGCCAGTGCAGATCCCCGAAGACTCTATGGGAAAACTGGATTCAAGAGTTAGCCGTTCGTCTCACCCCTCTCTCTCCCTTTCAGTTGGTCAGACTTCCACCACAACACTTCTACCTTTTATATAGAGTAAGTTGCATAAAGAAGCAACAAGTGTATATTTTGGATGAAATAGAGAGTGGGGAAAAAAAAAAGTGACCTAGGCCAGGTGATCAAATGCCTCGCGCACATTACAGCCAGCTGATCGCCTGCGTGCACAAATGTTCTGCGACTGCATGCGAGGAAATAACTAGTCAGCAGTTTGTATTTGTAGTCCAAGAAACATGTCAGCAAGACGAGCAAAGTCACCAACCATAACCAACCATAACCAAGCCACAGCGATGAGAAGAAGCAGCACTAACAGGGTTTCGCTAGGCTAAGCAGCCAATCAGCAATGCTCACTGGTACAAGGGTAAAATGGACAGCTCTAAGTGCGTCAGTTCACACCTGGCATTAGAACCAAAGGGACCACTTGTGATTGGATCTCAATCTCAGATTGCAGTGCGCTTGGTGGTCGTTAACACTTGTATTTAGCGCTGTCCACGTGTGATCCGATCGTCGTCAAAGATTCCAAGTTAGATCAGTTTCCTGCTTTCACAAATATGATATTTTGTCTTTTAAGCGCATTGCGACCCGCTCACAATACTTCATAGTAGAGTTCGGTAGCTTGAAGTGCCTCTCAGCAGAGTTAAGCAGCTTAGGGGGGGGGGGGGGGCAGTGTAACACAGTTGAGTTGCCCGAGTCAGAAAGCCTCACATCGTGGTTCAGAAGTTCATCGAATCCCAAGATGAGGTTAAGCAGCTATAAGTGTGAACTCACGGGAGGGGTTTAGAGGTCCTCACAATGGGCCCCTCACATGTTACAATAGTGGAACAACAGTTAACAAACCAACACAGAAACAAGATCAAGATCACGCCGCCCCAGTGAACTCTACTCACTCCCAGAACAACTTGTCAAGAAGAGATAAACATCTGGGTTTGTTGCAAAAAGTTGTGGCAGACCCGAGCCGCCGCGCTCTGTTCCAGGCTTCATTCCATCTGCACAATACCAGAACACAACCGGGCCGTCAAGCTAAAGGCTCGTTTGTCTCTTCTAAGCACCATGACGGCCTTTGCCTTTTGGCTTCAACACACGTAGAAAGACGTTGACATTTGTGTCCAGTAATGGGTCTGCTGTGTTTTTCTCTCAATGCGGTTACTGAAATGTTCCCTCTCATTCCATTGATAGGGCGGGGGGGGGGGACGGACAAATCCTCTTGGATCTGATGTGGTTTCCTCTTTTGTTTGTAGGTCTCAAACTCGGGATGGAGCGGGATGCTTATGTGATGATTGCAGAGAAGGGGGAGAAGCTCTACCACATGATGATGACCAAGAGTCGGCACCTGATCAAGGATCGACGCAGGAAGCTCAGCATCGTGCCCAAGTGCTTCATGGGAAAGTTCCTTTGCCTCCTCGGTGCCTGGTCTCTTCAGGTTCCCAGAATGCGACTGCAATGCGGCGCCGTTCACAAGGGGACCCTTACAAATCGCTGTTACGTAAGATCAGCAGGCTTTCAAAAGAGTCCAGTCTCCCCAAGTCCTGGCAAGGTGCCTAAACTGTTTTATCCCTACATCCTCTTGTCTGTAATGAGCTGCCGCCCCCCCCGCCCCCCCACCGCGCGCCTCATAGTCTCCTCTCACGGTTCATAGAAAGGCCCCAGTTGCTCCCCACACACTCATATCACTCACACACCCAGACTTTCACTAGCAAAGGAGCTTCAACTGAGGCCCTGCAACAAGCCGTCCCCCTTTCTGTCCCCTTGATGTTTCACTACAGTGAATGGACAACGAGAGGCTTGCTTAAGTTTCCCTCACGGCAGCGATCGTGAGATCGCGAGCAGCAATTAAAGTTCTTACGGTCACCATTTTGGGGAAAAATAGAACGAGGCAAGACTGTGATGACTACGACCGTTGTTGTAAAGGGAAACCAGGGGAGCAACACCGCCAACGGTAGTTTACAAATCATTAAATGCATCCCACATCTGAAATATGTTTTTTTTTTTGTTTTTTTTTGGAGAGGTAAATACAGTGAGAAATAACACAGTGACGACTATCACATCAGCCACTAACAAGAAGCACATTTAATGGGCCGCTCAAAAATGTAATGGTGTTTCTGGAAGGCATGTTCCCTCTTGGAGGCCTCACATGAAGTTTGCTCTTCCTGAGTAGACTGTATCAGGAGCAGTGCTTTATTAGTATCCTCAAAGAAGTAATGTTCTATCATGCGCCCATCCACTGGTGGGACAGAGCTGCTGTTCAGTGCCAGAGCAGTGGCTGTTAAGCTGGTTCAAATCCCAATGTTTGCCAACATGGATCGCTTCTCAGACGATGTTTTCAGTCACTCGTTGCCTCCTTTGGCTCGTCCGTGTGATGCAAGTATTGTTTGTCTGCCTCTTCCTCTCACACTGTGCTCCCTTTCCATCATCTCCCACTTTCCTCACTTTATCACTCAGTCATTTCCTCCCGATGAGTGCAACCAGCATTAGCGCCTGCATTTGTCTCTCTGATGAAATTATCAGCAGGCGTAGTTTGACTGCTTATTGCATTAAACAGACATGCCGACTGCTGGTTTTGATAGCAGCGCGTTGTCTTGATGGCATCTGTCTGCTATCTGTATTGGATGATGGTGTTAACAGGCTTTACATTTTCTTATTGTTGCTATTTCCGTCCTGCCAGTGCTCGCCTAGCATCGTTTCGAGCGATTTAAAGTGATGATATAGCAAATCCTTATGATCTTGTATTGTTTCTTCCTACCTTTTTGTGTGAAGGGATGGAATTAGATCTCCCTGCTCCCGTTCTGGGTTAGCTTGTGTTCCTCTAGCTTTTGGTTCTCAATATATTTTTTCTCTCTCTGAGAGAAAATATATTCGCTGTGTCCCAATTCTATACTTCACTTTTTTTTTTTGGAGCAGGTTTTTGAGCATGTAGTGTTTCCACACTTTAAACATGACAAATTTAAGTACACTATAAATAATCAGTACGCATACTTTCATAGACTTGCACACTATTGTCCCACCGTGCGACGCACAAAGGAAGTGGAGCTGGAACAAATTAAGATAAAAGGGCGCGTGGTGGTGAGATGGCTCCAGAGAAATCTTAGAAAACAATCCCACGATGTTTGGGAAAGCATACCATGGAGACTAGTGTGTCGTACGCGCTGAACACGGTCGGGACGTAGCGTGGAAGTGGGACACGGCTGTTGTCCTTCCAGGCCCAGGGGCCTACTTGAAAAGCCCTGCTAATGTTGCTGAACTTCGCACGCAGATTCACAATCATCAGCAGATATTCCCACAAATCCATGATCCTTGTCTTCTACTCCTCCGTGTGTGGCTGAAGGCTCTCTGTCTTTCTTCCTCACACACACACACACACACACACACACACACACACACACACACACACACACTACTCCTGCTCATCATATTAATTTCCATAACAGCTCTGTGTCCAAAATTAACCTGACTCTTACGTAACAGACACACACACACACACACACACACACACACACACACACACACACACACACACACACACACACCCACCCAACATCCCCTCACATTCAGTCCCCTGTCAATGCCAATTTACAGCCACCGGCTTTGACATGAACACACAGAGAGACGATAAACACACACAAACACTAATAATGCAGGCATGAAAAATACATTCTTTGTTTACCAATTATGGTAAAATATTCCTTTTGTGCGTCAGGCAGACATGAATGACCAGTGGCAGGTGGTTCAAGGTTTCTGCGGTTCTGCATGATCCTACGGACACACACACACACACACACACACACACACAGCAATCACATGCTTGTGATTGGACTTCATATGCACGCACACCTTGTATGTTTTTCATTATTGCATTTCAAGCAATCCAACTAACACTCGTACGTCTGTTGCACCACTGCCAGACAGCAAATCCACACATGAGCACAAATTTCTCCTAACACATGCTTCGAAATTGTTCCCATGCTGGAATGTTCACACACACACACACACACACACACACACACACACACACACACACACACACACACTGCTAGCTCTCTCCAATTCACTTTTCATCATTATCTGGGGAAGTGAATTCACTCGGCAGCATGAAAGACGAAGAAGGGGAGAATGTAATTTTCTCCTTCAAACATTTGTTCAGCGCAAACTGGGCGTGAAGAGAAGGGAGCGGAGCTGAAGCGCTTATATTTGGACGGTTAATGCATGCGCAGTGTCGAAGCTCGAGGGATATTTTTGTCGCAAAGAAAAGGAGAAACTCATTCTCAAGTTTTCCACGCATATGCGCTTGTCCTGTAGATGCACTATATGTCTGTGCTTGTGGTGGGAGTAGTTCCATTTTTTTTTAAATGTCCTTCGGACAGACTAAAGGGCACAAAGGGGCCTTGCACAGTGTCAAGATGTTGCACAATGAATATATTTCAGCGGTTGTGTCACGTGGGCCTGCATTTAGCAATCAGAAGCACTGTTAGTAGTGACAGTGGCTGTCACTACTAACAGTGCCTGTTACTACATCACTGCCCTCTTGTTCTTTAGTGGTTCCTCACAGTTAATACTTGAAGGAATTCTTCTGCTTTGTCTTGGGCAACAGAATCCAACAAAAAGTAATAAAGAGCAGTTCAGCTCTGTGCGTCGACTTCCTTGCTGTTGGTGTTTCTGCAGTGAAATCCCTCACATCCAAATATCTATACACACTGTAGGTGTTATGAGGTCTCTGTATGCTGTAATATGACCGATACATTCATATTAGGTTGAGCAAAATGTTTCATTTTATTTTTACATTTGACGTCTACATGTTGTGTTCATGAGCTTATCCCTCAGAACAAGGGAAGCGTTGCAAGTTTATACAAGCGTGGCATTGGTCTTGTTTAGAATAATCCTCAAGGCTGAGAGGCTTTATGAATGAACATGAAAGAAACGCCGTCCTTAAATCCAGTACAAAATGTAGTGGCATCGTGTGGCACCCACACAAATTCAATGCAAAAACAGCCCAGCAAGGAGCCCCGTGCCAAAGACGCTGACAATAAAAAAACAAAGAAAACCATCAGCGAGCAGATTACCACTTTGAGAAAGCTACTCATCGTATCTGCTTCTTTGTGTTCTCAGTGAGTTTGTGTCGTGGCTGATCGAGAGCGGAGAGATCAGTAAGCCTGACGAAGGGGTCAACCTGGGACAAGCCTTGCTGGAAAATGGCATCATTCACCACGGTGAGACGAAGCAAATTCCTTAATTTCTCTCTGTTTTTGTTAAACCTCAAACATCATCTTGAGGCTCTTTGCAGCTCCTTTGTCACGTTTTTAACTTTGTTTAGTCATCTCGTCCTCTGGTTTTTTTGCCTTGTTTCCCTTCTCTGATTCACATTCTCCTTCTGTAATTGTTTGACTCATACGTGTTATGAATTTGTCCCCCACTTCCTATTGGAGCAGGCGATGACAGGGTTGAAAACCACCGTGATCCAAAGGCATTCTCTGGCAGTAATACTTCTGGAAATGTGTCTCACATCATCGCCCCTCTTCTCTTGTTTTGACATCCACCGGTCAAATCTATACATAACATTTTCCTGAAGGGGCTCTTGTACATCTTAAAAGCAAGCAGCACGATTTATACACACCACCCTCTTAGGGAAATTTGCTGAGACACAACCTCCACATTCCTTAATACCTGTGGAAAATCCCCTGAAATCCTCCCTCGCGGTAGCCTCCGACCACAGAGAGGTGCAACGATGACATGCAGGGCTCTGTGGGACGGCAGTGAGGCTTTGTGGGCAAACCGTAGAAGGCTCAGGCCCGGCAGGCGAAGTGTAGGTGTCACCATTTAGTCAGGGAAAAGGCAGGTCGAAGCTGTCCACCTACCCTCGCATTTGTAATGCCAAGAGACGCATATAAAGCGAGACGGTCAACCGCGTGCATTATATAGTTTGGCTGTACGCGTTCGATCCGCTGAATCGTGCCAGTTCATACTTGAATTTTTGCAATTTTGATATTTCCTTTGCTGCCCCAAAAAAAATTCCACCATCGTCATCTCATGTGCTTTAAATTCCACGGTCGACACTTTTCAATCTGTGCTGCCTTTGGGTTTTATGAGGACATTTGAAGTCTAGACTGAGAAAAAACCAGCAGCTTGTTTGAGCCCATGCCAACGTGTTGTGGTGGAACCAAACTGCCTCTGTTTGTCAGATTTCACTGTTCGCTTCTCCAACAGGCATCTGTTTGTGTACGTGTTAGTCTTTTTCCATTGTGTGTTTGATTGATTGTAGATAAAAGGTTGTTTTGTCATTTGTTTATTAATGTGATTATGGAGATTTTATGGGAATTGGCAGCTGTTGGCTATGTTAAATATTCAAATCTCATGGCTTACCCGACACAGACGGTTTCCCACAAACTTCTTGCCTCTTGTCCGTACTCACCCTTCAATGTGTAGAAAAGTTAGGAACAGAATACATTGAGGAGCTAATGATGTGACATTCTGTGTTATTTCAGTGTCCGACAAGCACCAGTTCAAGAACGAGCAGGTGTTGTACCGATTCCGCTACGACGATGGCACCTACAAGGCCCGCAGTGAGATGGAGGACATCATGTCTAAGGTAAATATAAGGAAGCGTCTGGAGATCTTCCAGTTTGATAGAAAATGTGAAAAAAAGAGATCTGAGCTGTAAAGATTTACAGTAAATTAGAAAGAAAGACAGATAAGCGTCATGTGTTTGAACATTGAACATTTACGTCTCATCATATAAATGATTCTACAAAGTGTTAATTGTAGAATAATTAAAAAATACATTTTCAAATACAAAGGAAAAAAGAATAAATGCAACATCATCATTGACTGCACCTTTGCTAAATTCGTAGACTCATTGTCAATCACAAGGTAGCCCCGCCCAAAAGCATTCCCTGCTTTATCATTTTTTCTGCTCTACATGGATCATAATGTACTAAATGAACATCATGCTGTATTGAAGAAGACTTGAAACTAGAGACTGAGACCATAAACTCATGTTTACAATGTTTACTGAGGGAATAAATCAAGAGAGAATTAGAGTCATTTTCTCATTGACTTCCATTCAATCAGACTTCTTTTTGAAACCAGAGGAGTGATGGACATTAGAGAGAATGCAACTTTAAGGCACTTCCTGTGGTGGCTTCACTTTTCACACCCGGAGGTTGCTGCCTGACTAAAATGTGCCAATTGCATCGTCTTTCCAAAGATACGTTATTGAATACATTTGTTCAACATCATTTTTTTTTTTGTACATTCATACAAGCGTAAACCTTTGTGACTGGTTTATGCAAATGTTCCTACTCTGGAGTCACTAATCCCTTCCCGTAGAAAACTGAATCTAAATATTAAAGAGACGAAAGACAAAGGTTGGTTATTTTGGCCTACCTCTGCTCTCAGATCCCTCTATGGTTTTAAAATCTCTATCCTAAAACAATAACCCTGCGGTAACTCTTTTCACAGTCAACAGTTAGAATCTCTTGTCCTGAGGCCGTGCTTGTACTTGTTTACTCAAGGTGTGTGCGTTCAGTGAGTCAGAGCCTCCGTTTTTCTTCTCTCTTAGGGCGTCAGGCTGTACTGCCGCCTTCACAGCCTCCACACGCCCGTCATCAAGTAAGTACCTGCCCTTCCCTACTCCCCCCCCCCCCCCCCGGTATGCTAATGTTCCCGCTCTCCAGGTGCAACCGATGCATATTCATGAAGGGTTCACATTCGGCCCACGTCAACCCCTCTGAACTAACAGTAGCACAGCCAGGAAGGAGAGCCCCTCAAACCCCCCCCCCCCCCCCCCCTTCCTTGAGCTGCTGGAGGTTCATGTGCACCATGATCCAGTTCAGGTGGAGGATGCCAGGCCTTCGTGACTGGAGGTTTATATGAGGTAGCTCTTGAAGGATTAAGGAGAGCTGCATATTATGAACATTTGTCTCTTAATCCTCAGTGTTATGGGCGAGCTGAATTTCTGTTGGTGAATTTTTAAACATGAGTTTAGTGGGAGGCCGAGACAGTTCTTTGCTTCATGCTCTCTCCCTCCTTCACACACACACACACACACACACACACACACACACACACACACACACACACACACACACACACACATTCTCTGTCTGCTGCAGCCCCTCCCTTCCGACTCTTACCCCCCCCTCACCCCTCTATTTCTCCCCATATCACTCACCCGCTGATTGAAGTGCCCGGGGTTGCCATTGCCGCAAACAAAGAGCTTTCGGTGCGGAGGGACAAATCCTATTAACATACAAAGGCAATCCCTCTGCCCTGCCAGCCAGATATGATGTAAAAGAGCCATGCTTTTTTTTAATCCATCACTGAATTGGCATTGTAAGTAGCAACCATTAATTATAATGTTGGCGTGATGGATGTATTGCCTTTAATGAAGCATAAATGATTACAAACTGGGCCTCTGCTTTTATTAAACTCTGTGGAGAGACAAAACGTCGCCGGTTTCGTAACGCAGCAAACAACGATAATGATGATAAAATAGGTATAAACCTTATCAAATCAATCTTGGGAATGTCACCGACGTCTTATGCTGGAGATGACGAAGCCCTCGCTGATGCAGAAGATCATAGATCAGCAAACGACATCGGCTCACTTTTCACGCCGTTTTATGACATTGTCCGCCGTATCAATCAGTGCACATCTGCACATCTGAATGTGGCAGTTTACACTATGGGCGTTCCACTCCAGACACACCCAGTGTCTTAGTCACAAGAGATGATTAAGACGTGGGGTTATCAAACATACCGTACATTTGACAGGCCCATGATACACCCGTCGAGTCACGCTGCCAACCACAGGTTCAGCGCTTCCTGTTTCACGTGTTTACACGTCGAGCAGATTGGTCCACAGCGGCTGCTTGTGTAATCTCACAGAGACAGAAAATTAAAGGGCAGGGACTGTAAATCCTCGTTCTTCTGGCAGGATTAAGAGAAGTGGAGGACAGCAGACGGTCTGGAGCAGATGTACAATATGTAGTGCTATACCTGCAAATGCCCCTCATCAATCAATCAAAATGTATTTATACAGCACCATTTTAAAATACAACAAAGGTTCCCCAAAGTGCTGCACATACAGTAGATGAGCAGTCATACAAACAAAGACTTGATTAATAACAGTAAGTGACATTAAAATCCACTTGATTTTTTGTGACTTTCTCTGACTCTGAGAGGCGAAGTCACTCAAGAAGTGCAACATCACAGAAACACGAAAGACACTGTCGATGCTGTTGACCACAAAGAGGCCACAGGCTGTTTTTAGCTTCCTACAATTGTACTGTGAAAACACATTCTGTGAATGTTTTTTTTTTTTGTTTTTTGTTGCTCCTTTTAGGGACAGAGACCACCATCTGAAAACCTTCAAATCTGTGGTGCCTGCCAGCAAACTGGTGGACTGGCTACTCTTGCAGGTGAGATCAACGTGTACTTATTTAATCTTGACACACATAACACTAAACAAGGCAGCAAGGGTGCGTAAAACAACAATAACTTTCACTTTCAACTGTTTTTCCTGTCACTGTACTGTTTGAGTATATACTACTTGTCCAGTATTTTACTTTTGCTGAATTGCATTTTTCACTATTTCTCAGTCCTTCCATTGCAAATGAAATAAGCCCTATTTGTTTTTTGGGTGGCTAATTTGGACATTTGCCACCATTCAGTGAACTTGACTCAAGGACGTGCAGAATTCAGTCTCCCGATCTCTCATTGTCTTTATCACACACGTATTCATTAATCACCATCCTCACTGCAGCCCGCTGCGCATGAGCAGGTGTAAACAGGACCTGTAGCTGACCGACTGTGTGCGTCACTCACTCTGTTTCCCAGGGAGACTGCTCCACCCGAGAGGACGCGGTGACGCTGGGCGTGGGGCTCTGCAACAATGGCTTCATGCACCACGGTCAGTTCAATTCTCTTATCACACACTTGCACTAAGACAAACTGACTACTTAAAAAAAACGACTTTATTTCAGTCTGATTACTCGGCATGAGATTAAAGGAGGTCAATGAAACTCTGACATGACACGTGCATGGTGTGTCTTTTGTCTGTCTCTGATTATTTACAGCCGCCGCTTTTGCAACAGCTCACTCACTCTGTTGTTGTGACCTTATTGCCCCCCCCCCCCCCCCACTCCCTTCACCCCCCTTTCCCTGTCGGTCCTTCTCTCTCTACGCACAAGAAAATGTAATATCAGCCTCTTCCCTGTCGTGACGTCATCGCTTGAAAATAAGAAAAGTAAGCTCGCATACCTGGGCCAGCCATGTCTCGGTAACCACACTGACCACGTTGTAGCGGAGCGGCTTTGGCTCTGTCCCTGCGTGTTGAACGTAAACAGCATTAGCAGTGTACCCTAACCAGAGCTGTTTGGCTTAGCTACATGGCTGTCTGGGTCAGTCCACTGAACCATGAGCGCTGGTGGAGGCCTTAAATTGAATCAGCCAGCTTCATTGGCATAGAAATGTATTAAGTGCAAAGCGAGACTCACTTAAAAGCAGCACTTATGGTGGAATACTGAAGAAGTAACATGAAGGCAGCTTCCTGATGCATATAGTGACGCATGCAAGACTGAAATCTAAGATGAAGGGGAATTGTTTCTTTTGATTTTAATTGGAGTGGTTTGAATTCTCCTGAAGGATCCTGGAGATCCTTTGGAAAATACTGCGCAGTCGTCATGGTTGTGAATATTATTATTATTATTATTATTATTATTATAGGTCACACTAGCACACGGGTACCATTTCACTGGCTGCTTATTGACATGTCTCGCAGCTCTCGGTACAAGTGATAGAGCAGATCAGAATGTAAACGGTACCGAGGCTTAAATGTACACACGATGTTCATTTAAACACACGGAACCGCTCCCAGGAAGTTATACAGTGACTTTATCCTCACTTTTAGATCGCCTGATTGGCACTCACACATACTCCTTCCTCCCTCTACCATCTGTTTGAAGGTGTCACCTGCCCTCCCTCCTCTCTACGACCTTTCTCCTCTCAGCCTGTCTGCACTCCTCACCTCTCCTCTGGTCACTCTCTGTAGTCCTTAGTCAGCACATCTGCTCTCTCTTCACCTGGTTCCTCGTGACCGCCGCTTCTTTTTCTGTCTTTTTGTATTCTGCCCTTGTCTTCCTTGACTCTGTCTTTTCATGTCTGTCTGTCTGTCTGGACGTATTTGTTATGAGGCCACTGGTGGGAGGATCGCTGACGATAGATAACACAGTTAATGTGCCTTTCATCTGTCCTTACCCGCTTACATCATTCATCTACACGTCCGTCGCTAACACATGTTGCGTTTTACCCATAAGGCACCTTAACACACGGAGCATGTATCCTCCACTAGTCCTGTTATACGTCAGGGTTGAATGGCTCCTCAGCCAAAATATCGTTTACAAGCAGTTATCCGTTTGACAGTTTTAAATGCAGAATACTAATAATGAAAGTAGCAGTGAGTAATAATGTTTTTTTTTTAACTGCAGATTTCCCTTCTACCACAATGTTCTTATCTACAGCATTCACAGTTATGTAATTCAAAACTAAACATAATTAAATAATGTGTAACTTTTCATTTAATGTTAATTAGTCATATGTGACTAAATATCCAACAGATGTGCGTAAATGTATGTGTGTGTATGTGTGTGTGTGTGTGTGTTATTAGGGTATGCCAGCTTCCGGAGTAGCACTCCCTCTAGTTGAATAGGTAGTGTTCAGGTATTGTGTGACCACAGCCTGCCGTGACTCAGAGGAAATAAATCACGTTCGGGCTTCGTTTGAGTTGGCGTAAGGCCAGCGTGTGTGTGTGTGTGTGTGTGTGTGTGTGTGTGTGTGTGTGTGTGTGTGTGTGTGTGTGTGTGTGTGTGTGTGTAATCAGTTTGCTTTTGTTCACCTGAGGGTGCCAGATGCTCGCCAAATCTCTGAACAGCTGGGTACCTTCAGCTCTCAAGCCCCATGTTACAGATTTGTACACCTAAGGTTAGGAGATTGGGGCTTGTATGACACAAACAAGATAAATATTTTCTCAGTTCTGTCCAACACAATAAAACCTGCCTCCCACATCATGGCTTTAGTCCAAATGTGACTCACTGTCATCATAGGCACACTTGCACCTGTTGCAGCAATGTCCAGCAAATGAAAACTGACGGGGGAGAATTATTCGGTCGGTGTTCTAATAAAAGTAACAAAACAGATTTTTGAAAATGAATCTTTCATTCAAGAAAACTGTTCTTGAGTGCAATAAATTCTCACATGGTGTAACTGAGGACCTCGCTTCAGTGGCCTAGCTTCTTAACTGAGAAACATTTCAAGAAATCTGCAGTAGGTTTAATGCAGTGTGTTTTCATTCAAGCGTCCACTCTTGATGAGCCCCATGTGTTGGAGTGGGGCTCGGCCCAACAGTGGGATTTCTAAACACACTCAGACACACGCGGCACACTGCTCCTCGTGTCCTCCGGAGGGATCCTTCCTAGGCCCGGCCTGAGCCGGCTACGACCCAGATGTGGTTTGGCTCCAGATGTTCCTGCTAGCATCATTAGCTAATGAGCTAATTAACCGTTTTGCTAGTCTGTCTGAAGATTACCGCACAATGAAGTGGCGGTTTTATGGGCAAACGCACAAAAGTTTCAAATCACCTGCAAACTGTAACACACTTCACATTTACAAGTCCGTTTTAGCAGCAAGACCATCAACCCAGTCAGTTTGAGCACAAACACACTTCACATTTTTAACAGACATGCATCAATGGATGGCTAAAGCTTATGCTAAATGCATTTTCTTTTGGCCTTTCATGAGCTTTACTTCCTTTTTCCAACAACTTTTATCTGAGATGTAACCCATTGCTATTTGAGAATTTCAGTCAGCGGCTTTCTGATCACACGCTGTGTGTGTTTTCCCTCCTCAGTCTTGGAGAAGAGCGAGTTCAAAGACGAGTCCCAGTTCTTCCGTTTCTATGCGGACGAGGAGACGGAGGGAACCAGCACCAAGAGCAAGCAGCTCCAGCGCAATGACTTCAAACTCATCGAAAACATCTTGGCCAAGTCCCTGGTGGTGAGCTGGAACACGGGCAACACACACACATACACACACACGCACGCATCTACGTTTTTGTTTCCTTTTGGAGACAAAAAAAGAAATCACTGTTCAGAATGGGAAACAATCAATGCAGATGGACTCAAAAACAAAAGAATTTATCTGGAGACGCGTCACTCTTTCATGCAGATACACGTGCAGGATGTGTGTGTGTGTGTGTGTGTGTGTGTGTGTGTGTGTGTGTGTGTGTGTGTGTGTGTGTGTGTGTGTGTGTGTGTGTACACAGAAGATATAACGGGACCGCATTGTACTGTATAGATAATTGAACTGACATACTAGCATCTGCTTTCAGCTTCACTCCAGTTTGTTTGGAGCTGTGCGCGTCCTTCTCTCCAATCTCCACAGCTAGACGTAATTACCCCCCCCCCCCCCCCCCCTCCTCCTCCTCCTTTGTCCCCACGGGAGCGGAGGGATGCTTTGATGACAATAAACACCTTTTGAATTTGCTCTGATCCGCATGCGTCCTAATGAGTGTTGTCCTGTGGAAATCAAGTGTGCTGCCTGGGACGAGGCCCCTTTTGTGTCTCTGCGGAGGCCAGAAATTAAACTATCGAGACTACTAACGAGAGGCGGCGGCAGTTGATTCTTGCCGTCAGAATCACTCGTCTTCATTTGAAGATTTTATTTTAGTGCACGGACGTGAAACGGGGCCTAGGAAGTGCTAGTGAGCCCAGGATTTAACCCCTCTTCTGTTTAAAATGGCTTGCTAGTCAGGACTTGTGACCTTTCATGTCATTCCAGTCTGTGGTACCAATGTATATCTTTTACCAACAGGCTGCTCAGTTCCTTTATCTAACAAAGTAGAGCCTAATTATAATTTAAATGCAACAGATACAAAAGCATTTAACAACCCTCACTCATGACATGACACGACAGGTGCTGGGTGAATAAGAGTGAAGAGGAAAACCCCCCAAAGGAACAACAAATCAGAAGTGAGATGTTTAAGCACCGTTTACTTTGGCATGAAAAAGACAACTCAAATTAGTACAGAGTGGAAAACATCTGTCCTGCTGCCCTGTTGGGTAGAGAAGATATTTTTTTTTTGACACAAAGCAGTGTCAGCGAAGTCTCAGAAATTTGTTGCAACACGTAGATCTGGTTTAACGCTTCTACTATAATACCTTTTTGCTAATAAAACAGCATAATTGTGGTGACCTTTTTGAAGTTTCTGAAAGTTAAGTTCCGTGCATGATGAGACATAAAACACGCCGCCAAACATGATGCGTGGAACAAAGGTGCAGAAAGGCTACATGAACATCCTTAGGCCAGGATCAATATAATAGATTCAGTGAAGTGTCTGCTCACTGTATTAAAGCTCCTGAAAGTCGTGCAGCACACGTAGTCATGGGCTGAGTAAGGATTTGTATTGGTATTAACCTTTCTACAGTAAAAGCACAAACGCTGAATGTCCTACTGTCAATATAATTTGTGCAATAGGACACGGAAGACGGAATATAACTGATGTATATTTATTCGACACACTGTTTTGGGTCCAGGGGACTGTGGTTTCCAGAGGCAGGAACAGAAAGTGAAGTGTTTATTTAAGTCCATTATCATTGGTGAAACCTAGAAGCATCACTAGCATCCCTCTTCATATCACATCGGGAAGTAGACTCGCTATCTGGCCTTCCACAAGAAGTGGAAGAGGCCCCCCCCCCCCCCCCCCCCCCCGTTGATTAGCAGCGCTAATCCTCCCCTCCCGGCTATTATTGCAGTGAAGTGCAGGAACTCTTTATTTATCACAGCCATCTCCTCTGATGTAACTGCAGAGATCCCCATCTTATCAGGGCCGTGCAGCAGGAAGATGTGCCCCGGCAGCTTACCTAATGGAAGCGGGCTAATGTGTTCGGTGATGACAGCGTACAACTAAGCCTCGCCCCACTGGGGAATAGAATGTGAGAGGCAAGCAGAGAACACCATCGGGAGCAAGACCACCTGACACGCAACGCAAATCACAGATTGGAAACCTGCAAGATTCCATACCGTGATAATGTCCGGATAGTTTGCGTATAGGAGGTATCGCCTTCATTTTTAGCACAAAGCTTCACTGAGTCCTCGGAAGAAATTGGGTCATTTCAGCAGCAGATGTCAGATGTCAGATGTCAGATGTACGAGGAGTGCGAACGACAAGACAGGATGTGACAAATAGCAGCAAATCACAGCCAAGCAATGAATATGAATATATACTGTGTGTCATGACAATTATTTTGCCACTTGCTCACTCGTGATGCTGAACCAATGAAAGACGTTTTAAGTCCAACAACCAGTCGCCCGTGTAAATGTGGCAATAATTAGATGATTTTTTTTCTGCGCTAGATTCACCCCGAGGAAGAAGACTACGGCTTTGAGATCGAGGAGAAAAACAAGGCCATTGTGGTGAAATCTGTCACCAGGGGCTCACATGCTGAGGTAATGGCCAAGACACACACGCGCGCACACACACACACACACACACACACACACACACACACACACACACACACACACGCGCTGCATCTCCTTCCTGCCCCGGGGCATTAGTTCTAGTAGGTAATGGCTGTCGACTGTTTTGACGGCTGCTGTCAGTCTTCCTCTGTTTCGCTTTGGAAGGAGTTTGTTCTGATTGGCTGTAGAGCCATTAGACATGCTCACCCACATCACCTCCACAAAAACACACACACACACACACACACACACACACACACACACACACACACACACACACACACACACACATGCCACTTTATTCATCCGTAGCGATTTTAAAATGCACAGATGAAGCATTTAAAACCGGCATGATTATCGAGTTTCTTTTTAATAAAGGATGTTTTGTATTATTGTTATGTTCAGGGGCAGCCTGTAAAAATGGGATTTGTCATATCTGTAGCAACTCTGTCAGCAGCGACAGACTTTTATTTCTTTTCCTGTGATTTCACCTTTGCTTCATGACAGCCGACTCTTTTTTTGGACGGGAGAAAATCCGACCAGCAACCAAACCTTTGTACCGTTTACACAATCTTTCAGGCATCGTCCTACTAAACGTAGGACGATGCCCTGGCTGATTGTGGAATCTTCCTTTCCCACAGGTCCAGGGATGTGGAAACCCTTTACTTTACTCGCCCTCCACTATTAATTTACCATAATTCCTCTTGTGTCCCTGGTCTTGCGGTTCAAGTTTCCTCATCCCTTTCTGTTATTTTACTCATTGCAGTTCTTTCCCACATTGCTCCTCCTCTTAAGTCATTCTCTGGACAATCATTCTCCTCTGCCCCTTCCACCCTCCTCTCCACTTCTCTCTCTCTCTCCCCCCCCCCCCCCCCCTTACTCTGTTATTCATCCCCCGTCTCCCTCGTTCCCCCACAATAACAGGATTGCTAGTTGTGACACGGCCCTGTGTGCCAGCACCGTGAATGAAGCTCAGCTGATTCCCATGGGGGCTCTGAAAAGGGCTGACAGACACATACAGAGCTCTTTCACTATATGATGCTGTTCTAGCAAATCACGTGCAGACAGGCACCCATGCTCTATACTCACACACACACACACACACACACACACACACACACACACCTCCCAGTCATTCCTACAGCCATCCTGGGCCCAGAGGCAAGGGGGTTGGGGCCCGGCTCTGCCAAGGCCACCCCACCGGATCTGTGCCCAGGATACTGGAATCACAGCACAAACACACACCAGGACACTGGACTCACAGCAGGAACACACACCAGGACACTGGACTCACAGCAGGAACACACACCAGGACACTGGACTCACAGCAGGAACACACACCAGGACACTGGACTCACAGCAGGAACACACACCAGGACACTGGACTCACAGCAGGAACACACAGAGGCAGCATTCTTCTCCCAACGTGACTGAAGATGACTGCATGTGATGACGTGCAGCAGGTTGTGTCGCTGTGTCTGTCATTTACAAATAGGGGTTTCAGAAGCTACAATTGCGTGCAAATCCAACTGGCAGCAGGCAGGAGACTAAGGTGTGAATGTCATGCACCTTAATCATATCTAGTAGCCAATCTGCACTCCCTCCATATAAAAAAGCCTGTTCATATGCTGGGAAATACATGACAAGACTGAACAGGCTGTGGAAATATTGAGCGGTGCACGCTGATTTTCTCTCTCATGTTTTGGTTTGTGTCCTGCCGTGCTCCTTGGAGGCACGTATACCGAACTTGGACTTGTTTCTGGGTTCAGTGAGGTAAAAACTTGGACGATACTCTATCTGAGCTTAATGCTGCACACGGTTTTGGTGTCACTGTGACACTGGAGAGAATTGTTGCTCACCTGAAGCTCTTGCTGTGCAAAAGGGGGTGGGGGGGGGGGGCGGCATTAGAGGGAGCTGGAAACAAGCTGCAGCCTAAAAATAACCACCATTGTGTGTCCTGTCTGTCCATCCAGATGGCTGGCCTGCAGGCGGGCAGGAAGATCTTCACCATCAACGAGGACCTGCTGTTCCTCAGGCCCATCTCCGAGGTGGAGACCATGATCAGCCAGGCCTTCTGCATACGACGCTCCCTGCGGCTGCTGGTCGCCACCAAGGCCAAGGAGTGAGGAAGCGCACACTCGCTCAAAAGACACACACACACACACACACACACACACACACACACACACACACACACTCACACAGGGCTCTCTGGTCTGACTGGTCTTTTCTCACCCAGGATTGTGAAGATCCCTGACAACCCAGACAGCCTGTCCTTCAGACTCTGTGGCTCTGCCCCTCCTCATGTCCACGCTGTCAGGAAAGGTGAGTGACCTCATTTGACAAATGAGAATAACAAGAAGGATAAGGTCATACGACTTAACATTTAATAATAGAAATTATAAAGCTACCAATAAAGAAGATGTTCCTTTCTTATCTCCCAAACCAAACTAAAGATTATTAGTCATGGTCCTTGTTTAATCAGCTCACAAGAGAGGACACAATAAACACTATACAGTGAACAGATTTGTAGGAGTTTGACCTTGTTATTGCAGACCTTTGGTGTCAGAAAGACAAGTAGTTCTGGGTGAATATGAGGGGAAAGATGAGGTAACTCTAGCCTCCAACCACCTGTTACTTTCTGCTTTTAGTGAGCCTCCATTAGGTTTTTATGGCCACCTGTTAGCCAGACGGGCTGCTGACAGGATTCAAACCCCTAATAGACTCTACTTTTAAGACACACACACACACACACATGCACACTGCTCTGTGATCAGAGCTAAAAGAGTAATGTGTAACTGAAGAGCTATGCCGCACGTTTGTTCTCCCTTCTCATTCCTCCCGCTCTGTCCTCGCAACCAGATGTTTTCACCACCTACTCTTAATAGAAAGTTGAATGAGGGATTAATCCAGATGTGTAAACCAGACAGGAGCAAGAGAGGACACACACACACACACACACAAACACAGTGCGTGTCCAAGGAATGTGACCTCATGGTTTTACTTTGCTTTATTATGGCAGGGGGACTTCTCTGCTTCCTCTCACCCTCAGTTCTCCCCCATTTCTCTCTTCTCCCCCTCCCTCCCTCCCCACACTGTTTCTCCTCTCCTCTCTTTTTCCCAGTGTCTTGTGTCACTTGTGGCCTCTCTGCTAAATCAGTTCCTAAATCAGTCCCCCTGTGTGATATCCATGCATCGGGTCAAGTAGCCCCAGAGTTAGGTAATTGTTGGCGCGCTGGGTGGGCGCGATGCCAGCGCGGGTATTTTTAGGTCGGAGTGGAAGACGATGGAGGTGTTGATTGGACTTCCAGGCTGCAGAGCCATTGGTAGCTTGGGACAGCGTGTTACGGCATTGAACTGAGTAATTTTATATTTTCCCCAGCTCATGTGGGAATTGAGACGAAAAACCGGATTCCATATAAAGTGAACTAGATTTAATATTTTATATATATTTATATAAACACACGTAGGGCACTTTGAACTCCTCCTTTTAACTGACTTGCATGTTTTCACAACAGCCCGATGTGTTGTGTACAGTTCCACTGTGTTACACCACCTTGTGGCCTTCGACCTCTGACCCTGTTTTGACACTGCAGGCTGGGAGGCAGCGGGGTCGGGTCTTCAGCCCGGCCAGGTCGTCCTTAAGGTCAACGGCAACAACGTCAACCACAGCGACTACCAAGAGGCCCTGGAGCACTTCACCGCGCAGCACACGCACCAGGAGCCTCCACAAGCGGTGAGGACACGCATGAAAACGAACCGGGGCGCACAATCTTTTCTTCATCGGAGCAGGGTTTGTGGCTTGGTAGCTGGGCATTTATTGAGTGTTTGAAAAGAAATACAGTCTTGTCAGGTGTGGGTTTGAAAGTTAATTAACCAGGTCATTCAACAACGCGGGACAAGCACACTAAATTCACCTTTTGACGGGCTAATGGACTGGAAAGCACCAGTGACCACACATTCCTCCTCTGAGACGGTACATAAAACAGCCTTAGCTTTAGTTGGAGCTACACTGTGTGTTTGTAAAAAAAAAAAAAAAAAAAGGAAGAAGAAAGAACTGTATTGTACTTCAAGGATTCATTTCTAAACAAAAGTGACGCTACACTATATGTTCATTTATTTCATCAGCGTTCCAGCACTGGGTGGCCTAGTGATCTCACACGTAAATCACTGGCTGACACGTTGTCGCTGCAGGCCACTTGTAGTGAGGGTTGAACATTTTTCAGCTTGAGATACAAAGCTCGGAGAGAAAACGTAGCCCAGAGCAACAAATAAACAACCTATTTTACCTTTTAGGGCCAAAAGTGGTTTACGCACCATATAGCTAACTGTCAAACAGCAAACCTTGTGTCTGGGTGTTCGGACATTCCTACAGCAGCACTCTGTGGCTCCAGGCGGGTGTTTCACAGGCCTGCCGTCAGTCTAGGATGTCCTCCTCTCTGTATAGAGTAGTTTTCTTTAGCCTGGCCCACAGGCTCAGCTGAGCGGCCTTGTTTGGGACTTGTTCAAGTAAGTGTTTGTTGGTTCATTGAACAGCAGGATGCATTAGATGGAGTTGATGCGGCTAACTGCTCTGCTGATTTTCTGGCGGTGCAATCAACCCTGGTTACCTTGTCAGCTGAAAAGTGTCCGTGTCCACAGGCCATGTAAAAAATACTTCAGATTCTTGCCTTCAAATTCTGCGTATTAAATACACCCACATCTACAGCTTTGTGTTAAAAACATGCACGTACTGGTGCTGGCATTGGCAAATAATACCTCATTATTGTTCTTTCATGCTCTCTCCCTTTATCTCACCTATATGTCACCTTTTTATTTTTTGCACACTGTAGTAATACCATGTAATATCATGTTCCCCCGCAGTGTCAGTGGGTGTATCGTGCATTCGAGGATGTGGAGGAGCTCCAAAGAGAACGGGGTGCAGGCGAGAAGGAGGAGAGTCCTTTCAGACCCTATCCAGCGGAGAACGGTTCGGACCATGAGGAGGAGAACGGCACCAATGGAACAGGTGAGACACGACGTTCTGTTTTTATTTGAAATGTCCGATTAAGGAGTCAATGCTGAATCATTTAAGTATCACAATCCGGTTAATTGTATATTTTTATGTGCTGCAGATGTGCTGTGAACAATGATGAGCAGCAAGATTTTTTTTCAGTCTGTAAAAGGGATTGTGTGTCTGTGTAGATTGATGGCAGGCTTGATGTTAAAAGAAAAAAGCAACATGTTGCCCTCATAAACGTTGCATCAGAACATTATGTTCCACCTAAAGAGCTATTTTCAGATGATCTCTGAATTCGATCATTGGCTCCAGTGGTAGATTTGCCCTGGATATGGAAAATGACACACGCTACATACAGGCAGTAGTTACGGCTGTGGGACATCATCTGGTCACACTGTGTCAGTGTATCTACAATAAGTGACCAATCTTTCTTCCAGTAAGTACTTTAACAGATGTGCACCACATCGTGTACCTTTACATGCGTCATTATTAAATGGATTTAGAACGTTTGTCTTTCCAAAGCTTTGGAGGTTTTGTTACACAAGCATGGGTTTTTTTTTATGCATCACTTTTAGACCATGACTCTACCTCTTACAGCAAATACATTGTTCATTTTGTACGTAAGTGCTTTACTTAAATAACTTGAATCACTTCTGAATGCATGCAGAGTTTACATACTGACAACAAGTGAAAATGGTGCTCCACAGACCACCGGCTGGCCAGACTCTCCCTCTCCGACGAGCTGCCGCTGGTCAGCATGACGGTAGACAACGTCCACCTGGAGCACGGCGTCGTCTATGAATACGTCACCACCGCCGGCATCAAGAGCCACGTCCTGGAGAAGATGGTGGAGCCCAAGGGCTGCTTCAGCCTCACTGCCAAGGTAGTTATGGGAGGATGTGGTGAAGCCTGATTATCTGGGGCTATTGAGTGAGTTGAAAATCTGATACTGAGGAGAGAAAGCTGTCATTCATTTGAAGCTAAATGTTGAATGATGTCAATTTTAAGTTGTTTGAACAGTTGTTAAAACGGCTTACGTGGTCTCAGCTACCAAAATCTCACATATCGTGTATCACAGAAGATCCCAACTTGGCCGTTCACCAGTTTGCGGGTCACTGATATTTGTTCAACTTGCAAAACAATGAGCAACAAAAAAGGCCTTTTTGGCCTCACTGGTGGTTTCGTTTGTTGGTAATGGAAAGCTGAATGTTTAGTTAGATGAAAAACACTCTTGCTGCTGCTGCTAGGAATGTTATTTTGGACTCTGGATATAAACTTTGACTGTAGGAGTGATCCATCCATACCAATGTCTCTTGTCTCCACAGATCCTGGAGGCATTCTCTGGCGATGACAGCCTCTTTGTTCGTAACTGCAGCCAGCTCATCTCCCAGAGTGACCGAGTCGTTACCATGCCTCAGTACGAGTTCAGGCAAATCTGTGACACCAAGCTGGAGAGCATCCGACGACGGATCAGCAGCTATAAGCAGGTAGGAACACATAGACGTCAGGCCGTTCAGATCCAAACTTAACCTTAACTTAAAAACACAAAGATTCTTTAGTCACGTGTGACTGAATTACAGTTCACTGTCACTTGAAATCATCACTTATACTTTCCTGACATTTATGCCAAAAACAATGTACCATCTCACTTCATGTCAATACATTTCTTACTGGTTCTTATTTTACGGATGCATGAAACTACTTGCAGCCATGCTTTTTAATCACAAATATGATGAAATATGCCACCTCATGGCACAATATAGCTCTTCTATATACACTTGGAAAACATGACAAAAATGATAATAGTGAGACACAAGCTTTTTTCTTCATTACTGAAGACACCAAGAACTCAATTCAACTAATGAGTAATCTGTGATAAATTTGAAGAATATTACATCAGTGTCATGTAATATTTCCTGCAACAGTGACCATGTTTTACCTTGGTGGTAAAACATTGAAATCATTTCATCATAAACACATGTATTAGAGCTGCCAGTCATTGTGCTTTCACTAAACTAAGCCCGTGTCCCCCTTTTCTACCCAGTTCGCCCTGGAGCTGAGGAACAAGGCGTGGCCCTCCTTCAGGCAGGCCGGCGTGCACCCTCACCCGCTGGGCTGCATGGACTTTGTTCCCACCAACTGCCACGTCAACTTCATGCAGGTCTCCTACCCCAAGAGCACTACCTCGGCTGGCAGGACTTTCAGCATCCGCTTTGGGCGCAAGAACTCCCTGTTTGGCCTGGATTCTGACCAAGGTAGAGGGGGAGGGGCAC
The DNA here is from genome assembly GCF_023349555.1 of Cebidichthys violaceus. Classification (NCBI taxonomy): domain Eukaryota; kingdom Metazoa; phylum Chordata; class Actinopteri; order Perciformes; family Stichaeidae; genus Cebidichthys; species Cebidichthys violaceus. The sequence continues at coordinate 18,108,100 of NW_027176816.1, forward strand.
ACACACACACACACACACACACACACACACACACACACACACACACACACCTCTATCCAATATGTTTTTAATATTAGCGCAATCTCTGTCACAAAACCACTGCTTAAACCAAGCTTCACTCGTATACATCCTCCCTGATAACACAGCTTAACCCACTTAACACCAGTGATTGTTTTGACTAATTACCCTCCATGACCACTTAAAGGCCGCAGCACTGAGAAGCTAATGTGGACCTCAGCCTCCCACAGTAGCCATGAGGGCTCAACAAGAATTCCCACAGTAAATTAGATGAGTGGTTGGCCGTTAAGACTCCATTAGCCCCAGGCCATACCCATGTTATTGACATGCGAAGTGAATGAGTGATGTCAGAAAAGATGGTGCCTCGAGGCTGCGTAGGAATTTCTGCCATTCACTCCGTCACTCAATGCTGCTGCTGCTGGTGCTGCAGGGGTCAAAGGCGGAGAGTAAAAGAGAGCGAGGGATTTGAGTGGAAATGGAATGGAATGTCGGCGAAGAATAATTTCAAGAAGAGGGCAAAATGTTAAGAAATCCTCCATCCATAGATAAAGAAAGAAGTACCCTGTCTTCTGTCTGTATGGCCCGACTTTATGATATTAATTAAGAGTCTTTAGCTTCTGAACTCTACTCTCAGCAAAGATGAAAAGGCAGTAGTGTTAGCGTCGCTGTCGGCGTTCCAGGAATGCCTCGTCGTCATCTTTCCTCTCAGCACCAGCTGCAAGTCAGACGTCTGACTAGCAGTTGTACCGACGAGGTGTTCCCCTCTGCTGCTTTTCAGTGTGCCGGCTCAGCCAGCCAAAAGTAAAGGAGACGATGCTTCCTCTTGTGACAGGCAGGAGCTAGTCTTCAGCGTTGCAATCACAAATATAATGAATTTACCAGGCTTATTACCTGAGGCGGTACAATTTCTTTTCTTCGAGCCCCATATCCTGGATTTTGAAGGAATGTGTGGAATGTACAAAAAATGAATAAGAGCTGTTGTATTTAATTGTAATGTTTGTTGTGTGTATTAATAGTACACACCCCGGGTTCACTGCGAGAACTTGATCCGTCTGCAGTTTTGGGATGTCTCAAGTTATTGGAGCTTAGTTTGGCATTCAACCGAAGTAAACAAGTTTGCGTCCTGTGCATCAGTTGCGTCAGTCGCACGAGTGCCCTTTAAGAAGTTGTTTTTCATCAAAGACAGGAGTGTTACCTCATAGGGTTTTTGAACATCTGGGGTAACGTGATGTGATGTCATTGTCAGAGAGTGAAGTCCGTTCCTTTCGCCCACTGCAAACATGCTCTTTATTCCCCCCCTCTGTCCTTTTCCCGCAGCACAACTGAACCCCATGTCCCACACCCAGCACTGTGTGACCAGCATGGGCGCTCCCTCCTGGAGCTGCTCCGGGCTGGACGGGGACGAGGCGGACGGCAGCGGGGAGGTGAGCTCGGATGGAGGCGACGGGTCGATGGACGGTCGGCGGAGCGGCGTCCACGGGGAAGGCGGGTTGAGCTTCCTGCTCAAACAGGAAGACACGGAGACCCAGGACGCCTACATTCACTTGTACAGCCGCCTGGACGTCGCTGTCAGGGAGATGAGGCAGTATGTCGCTCAGATAGATGTGTAAGTGTTACAGTTTCCTATGAATTCTGTGCAGCTGGATGATTTGGTCCTCACTTTAATATTGTAAAACAATCTATCAAATTATAAGAAAAGTGTTCACTCATATCCATTCAGGCTGTATGTTCAGCTCTGCCGGTGCTATTATCAAATATTGGCATCCCACTGGTGTTTAGATGTGAGTGGACTATTTTCGTAGCCTTCATGGTGACATTTTGAGATCTCTGCATTAAAAGCGAGGAGCTGTTATCCCAACGCCAGCCTCCCGAGGCTGTTCGTCAGCCTCTCTTTGTCTGCCTGCCCTTTTGCCTTGTTTAAAGCTGAGGATTTACAAAAGGAACATTCTTCAGGCCCAAAATATTTATGGGCCCGGGCCCAGTACAGGAACAGGGAGTGAGGCCAGGATAACATCAAGAGAAAGAGACACATATTGTGTGTCTGTGCCGAGGAAGGGGTGTGACACTGTGGCTGAATAGTGTTGGATTGTGAAGGCGTCTCTCCACAGTGTATTATAATATAATATACGCATAATGGTGTCTGGACATTATTTGAACGATTTCATTTCAATATACTTTATATTTCTAGAGCTATTAATACATTTTAAACTATTCAAAAATGCTATCAAATGTACTACAAAAATATATTATACATGTGTTAAAAACGCGTTGTGAGTAACACGTTGTTAACCATATTATATTTAATGTGTTATTAATTAACATTTTGGGAATAAGGCCTCTTTTTTCCCCCGCTTTAGCCTCTTGTCGTCTATCACCGAGCCCACGCAACTCCAGGGGGAGGGTGGGGAGCCTCCGGCCTACGAGCCCAGCCAGCCACCCTCTCTGGCTCCCTGCGAGGACGGCTGCGACCAGGACAAAGTGGAGCAAGGCGGCATTAAAAGGGTCTGCTTCAAGGTGAACGAGGAGGACCAGGAGGACTCGGGCCACGACACGATGAGCTACAGGGACTCCTACAGGTAACGGTTAAAGACCGCGTCATAAAGAAATCAAACGCATCTTTCTAATATTGGAATGTAACCCGGCTGTCAAGCTTAGGAAGTACATTTGTTTATCCTCAAACGTCTTCTCTCAATACGCTGCCTGGTAAGAAGCACAAAATCTATATTTAGCTTTTATAGGAGCATGGTTTATAAAACATCGGACACCCTCGTGTCACACCTGGATTTCTAACTGTGGACTCTATAAAGTATGAACAACATTGAAACTCCCTATTTATCCTACAAGCCCATAATGCTCACCCCCCCCCCCCCTCGTTCAGAGACTGAAAGTCATTCCAGATGTTGCACTTTTTTTCACTGCGATCGAGGGCTAAAAATGACTTCAAAATGTTTTGGTCAGATCTGGTTATGTCATTTGCTCATTGTGAGTTCATTCAGATGTTTCTGCGTGTGTGTGTGTGTGTGTGTGTGTGTGTGTGTGTGTGTGTGTGTGTGTGTGTGTGTGTGTGTGTGTGTGTGTGCATGGTTCACTGGGCAGTGCTCCGCTGAGCCCCACCCTCCACCACCCACTAAGATGTAGTTATTGGTTGTTGGTGTGGTGGGCTGGTGTATAATAGAGCCAAATGTTTGGGGCGCGGCCTCCTCACCCACTCTGTCATTAAGGCCCCGGCCACGCCATGTGAAACGTGACCTCATCGCAATAAAATCACAGGAGAAATGTAGACTGTTGTTTGTGTGGTGCGCACACACACACACACACACACACACACACACACACACACCGTGAGGTGTTTATTCAGGGGTTGGATGCCCAGTGGGAAAAAAAAAAACCTCCGTTCAAGGTAATAGTGCAGGGCTGTACAGTGAACGTGGACGAATCTTCCCGCTTGTGATGAAAGATGCTACTGTGTTTCAGAAGGCGGGCAGTGAAAGCTTTTTTTCTTGCCGAGAGAATCAGACATGAAAGCCCGAGGTGGTGACAGACCGCGGCAGAGCTCAACAGTCAGAGGTCACCGAGTACAGTTTGTGAGGAACATAATGTGAAAACGAGGACAGAAGGAGAGAGACAGAAAAATAGAAATGAGGAGGGAAGAAAGTAGTGATCAAGTAGTGCTTGTTCTAAACTCTGGTACGTCGTCGTAAATCTCTGGCTCCCGTATCTGCGTATGACCCTTCGAGGACCTTTTGTCTTGAATTAAGACGACTGTGTCCGGATCCAGCTGAAACAAATCACGGTTTCCTTCAGGCATCAGAATGCATCTCGAGTGATTGATCGTCCTTCGTCGCCTAACATTTCAAACAGTCCTATTTGTCTCTTTTTTTTCTTAAACAGCAGCATCCCCAGAATTAATCCACTACTGTCTACCAGCTTGCTCAAGACATTACACTTTCTGGCAGCATATGAACCTTCATTTCCAGACTCAAAACACGCTTGAACACATTGTGCAAATCAAATTTGTTTCCAATTATTTGATAAGTGTTTTTGTTGTCCGGGATGTCCCTGAAGCTGTCGCAGCAACAGCTAAATTTCGTTCAACGGCTGTATCCGAGTAGTTCCTCAGTTCCTGCTGTGCATTGCATTGTGGGCCAATATGTCCATTAATGCCACACTAAAAATTCAAGTGGTTTCAGTCTGCACGATGGCATTTTTTTGTGTCTTTAATTTGGGCCATTTTTCCACTGTGAGTGCTACATCTACACCGTTTGCAAATGGGACATGGCTACAATTAACGAAGCAAGCTCTCTCTGATATTCTCGTGTGTGTGTGTGTGTGTGTGTGTGTGTGTGTGTGTGTGTGTGTGTGTGTGTGTGTGTGTGTGTGTCTGGGTGTGTGTCTGGGTGTGTGTCTGGGTGTGTGGTTTAGGTTTAAACCAGATCCGCTACTACAAGCGGGATAATTGTCACAGTGGTGCTCACACTTTTGGCAGGAGGTGTGTGGTTAAATTTAGACAACACCTCTTTGTGTGTGTGTGTGTGTGTGTGTGTGTGTGTGTGTGTGTGTGTGTGTGTGTGTGTGTGTGTGTGTGTGTGTGTTTGCCTCTGAATTCAGCCAGAAAACACACCTACTTGTGCAGAAGCAGATATCCAGAAGGAGAGTAATGCAGGACACATAGGGAGAGGGGGAATTGTGTGTATATTAGGCAACAATAAACAGAAAAGCAATGGGAGGCCTGGAGTATGATTAGACAGAGTGGAGGGAAAGAGTACAAAGACAGAAAAAAACAACTTGGATTTACTAGTGCATACACACATATTAGCATTAGAGTGTAACACAGTGAGCTTGTGTGAGTGAGTGTGTGAATAGAAGCCAGCGGAGAATTCAAGCCAAACGACTAAAAGACGGTCGTATTAACTCTCTCCCCATAATTGGAGCAGCTCTGATGTAGCCAAGCCCCCACCACCACCACAAACACACTCACGCTCACATACACACACATTAGGGACCACGGAATAACCCAGCAGGTGATATCCACCCCCTACTCCCCCACATTGTCATCCCTCTAAGCTGGCCACCAGCAAAAAGAAAGACAAAGTCCTCCATTGTCGCTTCGTAGCTCGTAGGCACTCGTAGGCCATTTGTCATGCTAGCTCAGCCTGTGAATCATACAGAGCTCCTCCGAAGGGTATCGCGAGCGTGCTGACTTGGAGCGACGTATAATTTGAGCCACATAAATCTACCACGTGCTCCCGGTAATCATGTCGAATCACGTAGATGCATGACTATAAATACCAGACCGTGCCGTTTTTTTTTTTGTGAAACCTTCTCAGGCAGATTGTAAGTCCCAGCACGAAGGAACCCACCAGGCTACAAAGAGCGTGTGTTTGTAAATGTATCGGTGCAGATAGGCCAGCTCCATTTCAGCGTTCAAGTCTAATGCATTTGTTAATCTGTGAAATGTGTTGGTTGCTGTGTGAAACATTTAATTACCTTTCGGTCTTTCGTACTGTAAATCAGAGAGAGGCATTTACAATCAGAAGGATTACTTGGCAGCATAATTACAAGACGCAGCTCTCCAAATCCTCTCTGTGGTTTGAGAACGGAATGAACCCTTTGCTTTATTATGCATTTTAAAACTCTGTGTGTGTGTGTGTGTGTGTGTGTGTGCTTTATTACAGCGAATGCAACAGCAACAGAGACTCGGTCCTGTCCTACACCAGTGTGCGAAGTAACAGCTCGTACCTGGGGAGCGACGAGATGGGATCAGGTAAAGGAAATGTAGAATATCTGACCTTTCATCCGCAGCGGCACATTTTCTATTTTGCATTCCAGCACGTTGGCTTTCATGTGAAACAATGATCGCTTCAGAAACCAGCGTCAAGCAAAGAGCCGACGCGAGAATACAAACGTGTCGCTCTCCAAACAGGAGAAAGTGTAAAGTGAATTTAACGTAAACAGCATGAGCGAGGCCGAAGCAAAAGCATTCTTCCTGAGTGTCAAACAAAGACCAGAAGTAATGGATGTTTTGCATGAAAAAAAAAAGTGTGGCTCCTCTTTAGTTTGTGATAATGTTGATCGTACGTCACGCTTCCAGAGCGCCAAAACAGAGAAACACTGGAGATGTTTGTTGGCGGTGACCGTGGTCAGATATTTCAGACACAACATTTCGTAACCCCGCAGCCACATTTTTACTCCGTGAGCCAAGTATGTGTCCAACTCTGTTTATCACCTCGTTTTTTTTGGTCCACAATGAGGCTTTCAATTGAAATGATTTAGTAGCCTTCATCCCCTCCAATCGTTTTCATCAGAATTTAAATTAAAACAGATGGATAGAAACGTGTTTAATAAGTGCAGATGGTCAAATAAAAATGAGCGCTCGCGATCTCTCCTCAACCGTTTTGTTTGGTGTTTTGTTTTCCCGCTGCTAGGGGATGAGCTGCCGTGTGACATGAGGATTCCCTCGGACAAGCAGGACAAGCTGCACGGCTGCCTCGAGCACCTTTTCAACCAGGTGAGTTCTGGGGTTCGGCCCGGAGTAAATCAATCCATTTATTTTGGGACTTCCATCTAATTCGAACAGGACGTGGCGGCAATTTATTCCCAAACTCACACTTTGGAAGACGTGAGGACAAACTGAGATGACTTGACTTTAAACTCAGCCAAAAGAATTCTGCACCCCCACCCCCACCTTCCACCACCACCGGCAAACGATTTGGATCAGATGGTTGTGATAGTAATCAGTCGACATCTGGGCTGAGTTACCTCGAGCAGCTCTCTGTCCTCTGGTCAGGATCCTGGTTTTCTCTCTCATCTTTTACTTGACCTCCTTTTCTTTCTCTCCCTTCCTTCATTCTCACTTTCTCCTCACGCACACACGCACACACACACCCCCGTCTTTTCATCTCCTCTTGCCGGCATTTGATGTCCCTTGGCTGCCCCGTGGGCTACTCTCACTGCTATAGTTCTTTGCCCATGTAAACAGCAGCTTAGGGAGGTCTACAATCACAAGCCCTGTTGTTGTTAATGCTGGAAGACCCTGCCAGAAGCTAGAGTTGTGTTTATATACGTGTGTGTGTGTGTGTGTGTGTGTGTGTGTGTGTGTGTGTGTGTGTGTGTGTGTTTGATTGACAAAGAAAGAAAGAAAGAAAGAAGGTAGCTGGAAGAAGAAAGAACATGAGGGGCGAAGATTACCTGACAATATTTTCTTTGTGTGCTTTAATTTCTGCTCACAGGTCGACTCCATCAACAGCCTACTCAAAGGAGCAGTCATGACCAAGGCCTGTGAGGAGACCAAGCACTTTTACTCTGACCACAGCCAACCAGGTACGTGTGTGTGTGTGTGTGTGTGTGTGTGTGTGTGTGTGTGTGTGTGTGTGTGTGTGTGTGTGTGTGTGTGTGTGTGTGTGTGTGTGTGTGTGTGCGTGCGTGCGTGCGTGCGTGCGTGCGTGCGTGCGTGCGTGCGTGCGTGCGTGCATGCGTGTGTGTGTACGCGCGCTCACAAATTCCTGGATTTTTTTTTTTTTTTTGTGAACAGAGTTCCGACAAACGGAAGATTGGACGGTTCGCTGTCGCTCCATCATCCACAAGAACATCCAGGAGGACCCTTGGAACCTGCCCAACTCTATCAAAACCCTGGTGGAGAGCCTGCAGCGATTCGTGGACGGTTAGTGGAACACACGCACACACGCGCATGTGATTCGTCTACGGTTACAATCAAAGTCATCTTGTTTTCCTTTTGTCCCCGCAGATGGAAAGAACCAGCTTCTCCTGGCTCTGCTGAAGTGCACAGGTAGAGTAACATGTCGGCGTCATAGATAGAGACCAGTTCAAAGGCACAGCAAGGCGCCGGTGACTAATCGAACTAGATAAGACCCAGCTCCAATTCTCCATAAAATGAACAGAAGAGCTCTCAAGACACGCTGTGCAATTACTCGGCAGAATTCGGACTCAAGCAGCAGGAAACATCTCATAACTGGAGTATTTTAAATGAATCCAACAGTTTAGAGCACTTTGCAAATGAGATCACCCATCATATGAACATACAGCCAGTTCTACATCAGGGCATCTGCGGGCCATAAGACATCTTCAAAGGTTACTCAATTGTAGCTGAAATATTTATTTATAATGTCAAGAATACAGTTTATGGGATTTCATGTTTATGTTGTCTTTGTTTCTTTCAGTTTGTCACATTAGTTTTGAAACGATGCACGTCTACTTTTGTATTAATAGTGAACAGCCTAGTAATATAGCCATATGTGAGTATGTTTTGATTTCATCACATCTGCTTTATTGCAGAAGATAAAGCAGATGTTTAAACGTCTTTAGTTTCCAGTTTAATCTTCATTTTCAGCGCTGTTTTTAGTTTCCATATCGGGCACATTTCCAGGTTGTTTTATGTGTTTGTACAAGGATGAGAGCTTGGTGTCAGAGCACGTGATGCTCCAGTCACTTTGAACTGTGCACAGTGGCATGTGGTGCTAGTTAGTGGGAGATATCCTCTCAGGGGATCCAGGCCAATGGAATAAAGTATTTGTACCGGAGCAACTCCGGGACACGTGTAACGAGGTTGGGATGCCTTAACCCTCTTCTGCCCACTGATCTTCCCCATAATCTCCCCCCCTTTGTTCACAACAGACACGTCTCTGCAGCTGCGACGGGATGTGATCTTCTGCCAGGCGGCGACTGGCGCCCTGTGCACGCTGGCGGAGCAGCTGTTGGCGGCGCTGCGGTCGCGGTTCAACAACGCCGGCGAGTACCAGGAGGACGGCAAGGAGACCAGCCGCAAGTGGCTGGAGCAAATATCCGCCATCGGCGTGCTGCTGCACTTCCAGTCCACGCTGGCGCCACACCTGGTGAGCACAGATTTTCTGTTTTCTTTTGGCAAACGGATTTGTGATGTAGCTTCTCATAAGTTGGATGCATTACTTCAAAACAAAAGTCTTACCTGATGCAGTTTTAAGCAAACATCAAGATGCAGTGGCTGTCCTGTTGCATCCACTTTTGCATCCGTGTGTCCTCGGTCTTTTTGGGGTTTCTAGCAATGCAGGTGTCCTCTACTGCATGGCTTCTGACTGTCGCAACTCTTTTCCCGCTGCGACTGAGCTCTCTCTTTTTTTTCTCTCGCCCCGGCAGAAAGAGGAGCGGACCATGCTGGAGGACACCAAGGCGGCCCTGTTGGACTTGGACAAAGTCACTGTGTTCTTCAGGCAACTGGAGGATGAGTGTCTAGTCGCAAGTAAGAGACTCCATCAAGAAGGACTGACTCTGCCCATTCAAACCACACCGCTGCTAATGAGCAGCTGTGTGGTTCGACCAACTCTGAATAAAGTTCCATTGTGTGGATGTATGGAAGCCATTGAGGGCGAAATTGACATTTTATCATTGCAGATTTCGTTTTCTTTTCAGTGGAACGTGACTGAATAGGGCGCTAAGACAACACCATAATGGCTCCATAAATCATCTCAAACAAGGGCACAGCATGCATCTCTTCGAGTCCTCGTTGCCCTTGTATTAAAGATAAGACGGCCCCTTCTTGACAGGCTCTGAGAGGGAATCATTCAAACTAGAGTGCTGCTCTGAGACGCATGAAATACTGACACATATGGAGGCACGGCTAGATATCCATAAACAGTACTGTAAACTCATGTGTAAAACAGATTTTGTGGATTGCATCGCTTCCGTCCCGCCAAACCGCTCAAGGTCGGAGCATTTATTTCAGAGTTAGCATTTGAATAGAAGAGTGCACTGCAGTAGCTTCAACTGAGAAAACACCGCAGGTTGTTCATAGTGGGCATTGTGAGCGTCCCGACGTGACCGGGGCGCATTGGTGCCTTTAATAACCTCGGCGTCTGTATCCACTGAAGGTGCTCACCGGCCACCAGGAGCCTTAAAGCCAGCCGATACAAAAGGACGGCCGCATCCTGAATCGGTTCTCCTTTCAGCCGCCTCAATGTGGCCGGCAGAGATTTGCCGCCTCAAAGGAAAAGCACAACATGCACTTCCCTTTTTTAGGAGGCAGGGCTGTGGATGAAGCAGGGGATTTGTTATTCTAGGATCGCGCTCTGCAGCAGAAAGTATTTAGTGTACACATGGCATGCGTATATTTTGCACGAACATGCAAACCAATGAGTGCACATACTGACTTTGTCATTCATTCTGCACTTTACGTAAGACAGGCATGTAGAGATATGCACAGTGTGCAGACCTAAACTCCTTCACTTTGATGTAAAAAAACCCAGTTTTTAACCAAACGGCTTCGCTGAAGTTGCGTTTTGTGCTCAGAGTGCTGCAGTGCAGGCAGATGGTTTGTGGCGGCAGCCTCCATTGGACAGTATTGATTTGCTAATAGCATCTTCAGCGGGCCGGGAGCTATTGGTGGGGCACAATCGTGTGAGCACCACAGAGTCTGAGGCATCACCGCCAATTCCACAGGATTACGGCTTGATGGATTCTCTCGCAAAGAGCGCTGACCCTAGAGGTCCCCCAGTAAAGGTCATCTTTTCCATTTTCTAAGAACAGCTCATGAGCCACAGTCAGAAACCTCTCAGTTCTTCATTATTACGAGTACTATTACTAGGTTACTGCTCTGCTTAAGTAATTCAGTTATGACAACTTAGTTTGAACTACAAAGGGAGCAGAAAGATTCAACAAATACGTCTATGGCGACAATGTGTCATTGTCCTCCATGATGGGATCAACCTCTGTCCATTCAAAAATATCTCATCCCAGCCAGAAACCGTTCCATTAAAAAACAGACATAACAGTACATGTCGTGCAGATGTTCCCAAAATGGCTAACACACGGGGTAATTACCGATGTTATATTTAAATGGACTTGTGTCTTTTTTTTTCCATTACCGTACACTCTGTCGTCGTGTCAAAGCCAAAGTAAGGCCATGCTAGAGACACAGGGAGTTTTCCACATTTCATTTAGTTGGTAGTTTTATGAAATCCTGCTTAGTAAAAATACAAATAATTCAAAATGATTGCTGACGGTCAATAATGCAGCAGTACGTCTGTGCTGTCTTTAATGGCATCGGAAACCTGGACTTCTGACAAATACAGACCTTAATGCACGTTAAGAGTGACGGGCCTGTAAAACTTCACTGCTCTTTTATGAATGCTGAATATGTGAAATGAAGTGTTTGTGTTCTCTCTACAGACTGTTACATAGTCCAAATAGTGCGGCCTTGTTCACGTTCTCCCCCGTCTGTGTCTCTGTATTGCAGACACACCGGTGTGCTACCAGGTGGAGGGCAGCCGGCAGGCCCTGAGGGTCACTCTGTACCTGGACAGCTGTCACTTCAGCGAGCTGCCCACCCGGCTGCAAAATGGAGGCAGCCTCAAGCTGCAGACCGTCCTCTTCACCAGAGGTAAGGCTGGGACCGAGGAGCTGGACAAAGGGTGTAGAGAAAGAAGTGTAACGCTACACAACAGTGGCGAGTGGTCCTGGGTGGTGTTCCCATCATCTGTGTTCCAATAGTTTTTTACAGGATTTTAGTTTAAGCGAGAACGTAAACTAAAATTCTGCAGTAAAAGGTAGTTTAAATTAAGTCAAATCAAATAAAAAACAAAACAAGATGCAATGCAACGCTCATCACACTGTTCAGGGAGTGTTGTATTGAACACAGAGGAAAACACTTCCGCACACTACACATGATCTAAAAACACTCAGAGCATTATGCAGCCTCTCTCACACGCACATTTCCTGAAAGCTCGAGCTTTTATTAAGTTAGATTTGAAGCCTTTTATTCGGCCATTGCCGACACTCCACCTTTGCCTTCTCCTCTGCTGCCGTGCGCCTTCTAGTTCTCCATCAGTCTCTGCTGGCCTAGTGTGAATGGACAGCGTCGTGCATCGGGCCCGTCTGCCAAATGGCCATTATACTTCCATAGACGAGCGCCAGTTGGAACACTAACCCGATGAGAGCTCATATCGTTCTCATGTAGTTCAACTGGAACTAAGTGCTGCGTCGCAGCTTCAGAGCCTTTCAGCTGTGCAGATCTGTGGTTGAACATTGCCACCTACTGGAAGTCTTTGCTGCAGGGGGGGGGGGGGGGGGGGTTACCATATTGCAGGTGCTGAAGTTTGTGTGAGTGCGTGGCCGTATCTTTAAACACCGTATGTCCTCATATGGATTGAAAATCCTCTTAAGTAAGGAGATTTAAGGCATTCAACTCTTTTTCTAAATGTTATTTCACTGTGGAGGTTAGGATTACGCTTGAGGCTGGTTGGATCGGATGGATATTCAGAGTCAACGTTAAACTGATGTTTGTGTTAGTTTAACTTTGTACCATGATGAGGTTTTTAAGACGCGAAGGTTAGGGTCGGAGGGCGTGAAAACATGCGGTCATGTAAACGCGAAGCCCATGTTGTGTTGACCTAAATGCCTCCTGTCCGTCCCATCCAGCACTGGAGCGTCCAGAGGGAGTTTCCCAGCAGGACTACGCAGCCATGGAGGAGTTCCAGCAGCGCACCAACGCTGTCTCACTGGAGAAGGTCAAGGCCTACTACCGCAGGCTCAGGTACGCCATGCTACACTGCATCGCAGCCCTCACTAGCGCTCAGGGATGTATTTCACCTTAAAGGGAGAGTCGACCCTGTGATGTTGCATAAGCAAGCAGAAAACGCTGCTCCGACTGCTGTTTGAACTAGTTTCAAGGTCCTCAACTGTTCAAGGTGAGAACTGAATCATTGAGCTGGACCAGTGGCGCATGTAGCAACACCGGCTTGTGTGATATTTATGCAACATTAAACCAATTTTAATTTTTATTTTGATATGAATTTGGTTAACAGTGAATGTTGTACATTTTTGATAAACTCTGTCTGCATCATATTTTCTTTAGATATCATTTGTGCAAGATTAATGTTTACAAAATGTTAGCAATAAAAAAATATTATATTCAGTTCATGAAGTTCAGATTCACAGCGCTGCATATATGACCGATGTATTTCTTTAGTTGTTTTCTTTGAATTGGTATTCTTTATTGCCCTGTATAATAATAATAATAATAATAATATGGCTGTGATCTCTTATTTGTGTGGGTTAATTCCCGGGAAATTACTCATGCAACATCAATAAATGATGAAATATGCACTGTAATAGACGCATATTCTCTAAAGTAGGACTTGAGATGCTAGATGACTCAGCTTTCACACCGAGTTCATCAGGGGAGAAAAATCTGTCGTTCTCCGAACAAGATGGAACTAGATATGTTTTTTTTCCCAAACAGAGCTTTCTATTTGGAGAAGTCCAATCTCCCTACGGACTCAAACACCACAGCGATGAAGATAGACCAGGTAAACATACACTTATTCTGTTACATTTCCCATTTATTGCCTCTGCTGTCTACTTTGCAGTCTACGTGTAACTTATATCCTGTTCTTGTAACATGAGTCCATTTTTTATATAACGTTGTGACTGGATATAAATGCAAGCACAGATACTGGGCCTTGAAGTTAGAGACCTGCAACCAAGCATTTCAAAAGTAAGATGTACTGGAGTCCTGTTCCCTCCACCGGAACCCGCACCCTCCCCTCCAACTAGTTTACCAAGACTCCCCTATTAACTCCAACTAACCTCAACACTTATTCAGCATTATACAACTGCATCCATTTGAACCTCACAGATGATTAGATTAGAAAGCAAATCCTAGTGTCCCAAACTGACTGTAGCTGAACTAGATTCCAGTGAATACAACCGAATAGAGCATAGTTTCAATATCTAGAGCCTCATTCTCAGGTTGTCATTGTCTCTTAAAAGAACGAGTTGAACCTCTTTGTGTTGTTCTGAATGGTTTTGCTCTTATTTCTGCTGGTGCGCCATCTTAACAAGTCACTTGCTCTACTTAGTCTGTTAAACATTCAAATAATACAGATCAACTTTTGCACTATTTAAAAAAAAATCTTAATTCGCTCTAATTTTAAAGGGACAGTTAACCAGTAATCAAAAATACATATTGACATAATCCACAGGCCTTGTTTTCAGAAGTTTCATGTTGCAACTATGGTTGAAAGAAAATAGTCCCTCCGTGAAACCGCTCACAACAAGGTCTTTGGATTATCTTCAGCACCATGTCGTGATTTCTGGAAAGTGACGTTGCGTTTTCTTGGGTGTCAATGAGAGTCATGTTGTCCTGTTACATTGGAGAGAAGGCAGACGGCTCTACAGACGATTCCTCCAAAACTAGGCAACTCACGCCAAAACAATCTAGACTGACAATATGTCTGTTTCTTGATTTTTGTTGTGAACAGTCCCTTTAATTGATATTCCTGTTATTCGTCAGTATTAATAGTATAATAAAAACAAGCTGGTTTTATGGTTGTTGTCCTGAAATACATATTTTAAAACGTAACAGTAGTCTAAATGACTTGGTAAAATGGCCACTTTTGCCTCTGTAACTTCTTGTTTGCGGCCCATTAAACCACTGACCTGTCTCCTCCCCACAGCTGCTGCGACCCCTCAACACGCTGGACGATCTCTGTCGACTGATGCAGTCCTACGTCAACGTGCGCCCGAGTGCCCAAGGCCACCCGTCGGGTGTCAGCGTGCTGTGTGTGTCCTCCGAGCTGTGCAACCGCCTGGGAGCGTGCCACATCACCATGTGCGGCACAGGCATGCAGAGGTCAGCCCGGCGCCACGCTGACATTTTTGTACCGCTCGTGTCGCACCTCTAGACTGTCAGCTGCGATAAAGATTAACACAGCGCGGCCTCGCCTCACTGTTTTCAATACGTCTGTACTTCGAGGTGTCCCGCGGCGGGTGCACATACTTGTGTGGACAACCCCCATATTAGTGTGTTCTGTTCCAGAGGCGCACGCCCAGCTGACCCTCTTAACTCGTTTGGTTCTTTGCAGATGTACCCTGAATGTGACCCTGGAGCAGGCGATGATCTTAGCCAGGAACCACGGCCTCATGCCGCGCTGCACCATGCAGACCATGGATATCATGCGCAAACAGGTGAAGCTCAGGGGCCGGGGATGCCTCGTATGGCCTTTGGTCTTTGCACCTACATTTTGTTCATTAGAAATGATTTTACTACAACTGATAATACATTTGAAATCTATTTTACAATAAGTGAAAGTGTGTTTTTTCGTGTATTGATGTATATTATAATAGTACAAAAATCATATTCAATTTTGAAGTTTGATATCTGATGCCATGAGCCCAATTGTTCCACTTTAATGCATCGCAGTACAATGTGCTTATATTTAATCTCCCAGCCTGATTCCATGTACACTTAGAGGAACAATTGTGATCAAACGTTTTTTTCTCACCTACTCTACCACAAAGTCTTACCGTATGGATGCCTTTGTTAAAATCATATCGAGATAATAATCTGTGAGTTCCAGCAACTATTTCTAGACGTTGTCACCTTTTGAATGCTAAGTGACTCAGTGTAATATGGTCATTGTAGACTAGAGCATGTAGCATAATGTTTCCTTTTTTCTTTTCTTTTTTAACCAGGGAGCAAGAGTTGAGCTCTCTGCTAAAAATCTCAAGGTAATGGACCAGATGCCTCCATCATTCCCAAGGTACTGTATAAAACCTCTTCCACTGCCATCAGTACGTGATGCGGTCTTGAGACGAGGCGGGTTCTCCTCATTTCCTGTTTTTTCTTTTACAACAGGCTCTTCAAGCTGTGTTTGCCACCGTCAGATGGAGATTTCTAAGAAAACTGTCACTTCAGAGAAGAAGAAGACATCAGAGAGAGGGTGAATGTGAAATAGGAAGATATGATGAGAGATGACAATAACAGAGGTCTCACCGCTTTCTTTTTCCAAGAGACGCTCCCAATGGAAAGACCCTCGTCTCCCCCCACCCCCCCACCCAACTGCCCCAGTTACACAGGGATCATTCCACCATGGATACCACTAAAGTCCTCAGTGCAAAGTACAGGCTAAACAAGACTGTACTAATGACAGCTACTAGGGAGCGCCTAGATTGAGACTGATGCAGCCTGAAGCTCCAGACTAGTCATGTACTGTTATACTGGGAATCCACCCAGGTAGAAGTAGCATTGCTTTGTCTGTCTGTCTGTCTGTCTGTCTGTCTGTCTGTCTGTCTGTCTGTCTGTCTGTCTACACAAGGCTGACAACTGGTGCAAAATGTTCACAACATCAGTGAAAGGGAGAGGCCAGATTGAGGCCTCATACAGAAGACACCAACAGTGATTACGCTCCTAACCGAGCTGGATTAACTGGATTAACCAAACTACCTATAGCTGGCCGTCGTACTAAATGCAGATGCTATCCGTTTTGCCTTGGACTGCAACTCCAGAGAGCTGCCTCTCTGTTTGGGCCGGTGTTCCCCAGGGCTCAGTGTTTGGACCCCGAGTGAAGTAGAGTACTTGAATACCTTTTGTATTCATGTCTGTAGCTGACTGAATAGATGCAGAAAGACTAGACAGAGGGATGGAAGTAGGGATCGAGGGACAGATGAAAAGAGGGATGATAAAGAGGAGGGAGGGAGGGGGGGGGGGGGGGGGGGGGTCTTTCTTCAGCCCTTTGCATGTGGTTACTGTGCAATTACTGTAGGTTTAGTGTGAGTACTGTATTACTGCACTATATGAAGGATAGTTATTTATTGTGTCCAGAAGGATCATTTTTACCCCTTACTTCTACTATATCAGGTATTAAAGAGTCTAAAAGCATTCCAGCCTACGTATTGAACAGTATTTAAAGGACCAATGGCATGCCATTCTTTTCTTTTTTTTAGACGTAACTGCTTGTGTATTTTATTTATATGTATGGACATCAGGAAGTGTTACTTGGATCTTCAGTGGAGAGCAAGGGAGGGAAGATAAACAGAAGCTAGCTAATCAGAATCAGGACAAAGGAAGCTAAAACGAACCGTACCGGGCTGCTTGTCAATAAGCAGCCAAGTCAAGAGGTTTTTAAATTATTAATATATTAATTCAAATGTACTAGTTGAAGGATTGCCTTCTGTTAACTAAGACATTAGAGTTTTTTTTGGAATTTGGTTTTTACGTTGTCTTGGAACTGTTGTATTCACTGTGGGTATTAAAACAAGCACAATAATTGGTCCACTCAAGTTGCAGTGTTAGCGAAACGCACTGTAAGCAGTTCTGTGACGACGCAAACAAAGGGATCGTTTCAGGACCGAAACACAGTAACATTATTTTACTGAAGATTTTAATTTCTTGTACATACAAACTGTAACGATGACAGAGGAAAAAAAAAGAGATAGGATATGTCCGAGTGATGCTATAACTTAAATTGGATTATTTTTATGAAGATAGTATAGTATATAAAACATTTTGTATTCATGCCTGTGCATCGGAGGAGAAGCGTAACCTCACTGACAACTTGTGTTTTTTTTTTGTTGTTTTTTTTACTGTTAAAAAGATTCGAGGAGCATTTCATGAATCTGTCTCGACATGCTGCACTCATTAGGCAGATTACTTAGTCCTCTTTAATTTATTTAAAAGCAGTCTGCCTCCAAATGTGCATGTTGGAATAGTCTCTCCACATCCGTCGGCACTAGCATGGCCACTGTAAATCTACGTCCCCCTTTTGGCACATAGGACTCTGCGGATATTTGCATGATCATCTCCCTTATTCACTCTCAATCTGAGCGGTGTGCATTGTGCAAACCCCGAAAATGCAGCATTAGTGACCGTAATCTGGTTTTAAGCACGCGTCACCAGTAAAAATGGTCTAATGACTGCAGCATGTTGGTGTCGCCGAACAAACAAATATGTCACTGATTACACATTTATTTACATTATTCTAATGTGTTTTTTTTTTTTTGTATATACCTTATTTGCAATTTGATGTTGCTTGAAAATAACTGTACAAAGGATCTTTGTTGAATCTTTCTAAGATTATCATTGTAAATGCAATCTTAACAAGCTAGTAAATAAAATGTTCACAGTGTGATGACGTTTTTTTCAGTGAAGCAGCAAAATGGCCAACCCAGCAGAGAGGACATGATGTCCAGCATAAAAAAAGTTTTCTCTCATAATGTTCCTGCTTTACGGTGTGTCCTGGCTGAGATGTTCCTTTTATTTGTTTTACGTCTCATCGCATGTTGACCCATTTGTCTTTTGCTTATGCAAACCTTTAAAAAAAACATATCTTGTCATAGTTTTAGGTGACCGAAGTCAGAACCACATGCATGAACATGCATCATCTTCTTTACAGATTTTTTATTTTTTTTCCCAAAATAAAGTAATCAATTGTGAGTGTTTTGCTGACACAGCTGGCCAGATGTTACAGCGTTAGTAGAAGGCTGTTTGCATGTGTCAGTTTAACAATGCATTCGTGGGCCGTTGAATGATTGCAGATAGCTTCTGAATTGCTGATGACCAACGTGATCAGACTGAGGAGTGAACAATCCAGTGCATTTCCCCTCCTTGCTGTGTCTGTCAAATGACCGGAAGGGGCTACGGTAAAAGCAGACGCCGTGCAGTTTCGCGTGGTTATCGCAATTGGTTTTCCAGGGGTGGGGTGGGGTGGGGGGGACCGACACTGTCTGCATTCGCCACACCAGCATACACACACACACACACACACACACACACACACACACACACACACACACACACACACACACACACACACACACACACACACACACACCAGCACCACCTCTCAGCACCGGCGATGCATCCCCGCGGCGGCAAGGACACGGACAACTCCTCGTTAGAGTCGTCTCGACTTTAGGATGGTGCAGAAGTCTCTCAACGGCGGGGTCTACCCAACTCAAGCCGAGGAGAAGAAGCACAGGGTCGGCTTTGTCGGGCTGGACCCCGGCGCTCCCGAATCCGGCAGGGATGGGGCGCTGCTCATTGCGGGCGCGGAGAGCACCAAGCGGAGCGGCATCCTCTGCAGACCGAGGTCCAGCATCTCCGCCGGGAGACCCAGACCGTCGAAGAAAAACGCCAGCTATCGGAAACTGCAGAATTTCCTCTACAACGCGCTGGAAAGACCGCGGGGATGGGCGTTCATCTACCACGCTTATGTGTAAGTGACGGCCGGGCTCCGACCAAGCATGTTGATTCTGTCACCGTGGCCTTTTGGTCTGGGAATGTCATTATTTGTTTTTGGGGGGTGCTGCTGTGGAGTTTTGTGGGTTTTGTGCCTCGTTTTGCGCTGATGATGCTCAGATGGCGCATTATCAAGGGTTAAGCGTTGTCATGTTGCTACAGCCCGATTAAAGGAGGGGGGGGGGGGGGGGGTCACTTCACCTGCAGAACTCCTGCTTTAACTCTTAACGTCTTGAAACTTCTGTTTGTGTCATGTTTGCTCTGATTGAGCCGTAAGACTGCATGCGATGATGCGCGTGTTCGACATGTGACACGCTCCACGTCTGATTCCTCGATGAAGAGTTCTCGTGTGTTGCGGCAGCAGCAATGGTTTCAGCACCGCGGCCCGTGGACAGCTCCGCGCCCGCGTCACCATACTTCCACTAATTAACGTCGCAGCCCGGCCGGCCGGCTCTGGACGGTGGGAGGGAGCTGTTCTGGATGCCACAGCCAGAAAACGGCCTGCGAGCAGCTCGGAGTTGGAACATGATCGCTTTGACTCCAGCAATGCTGTCATGAATAATGGAGGGAGGTGACCTCTGGTGAGAGGTCAGCCCCCCCCAGCAGCAACTACAATCTTTTGCGAAAAAAAAAAAAAAAACATCCCTTGATTCTTTTTTTTTTTAAATGGGTACTGCAGCAATTTAGTGATGGACTTCCATAAAGTTTGGGAAGGGACTAACATGAGAGACGAGAGAAAAAGAATGGTCAGAATTGGTGCAGCACAGGCCGAGATATCCACACTTGGATTCGACATTTCCCATAATCCCTTTAAATCGCCCGCATCTTTCAAATGCCACGTCTGAAATGCAGATTTTCTGTTAAAAAAAAAAAATGTCATCCATTATTTTTGAGTTTTCTCAGAGTTGATAAGGCTTCTCCTGAGCCACAGAAGACATTAACCGTTTGTAAGAGCTGAGCACTGCTCCCAACTACAAGTACGTTATCTTCTAACACGCGCTACTTGCAGTTTTGTGCCCCCCTCTTGTAGGTGAAAGATACTGTTTGTCAGCCTCCGAATGTCCGCTCTCTATTGCTGGTATTTGCCCTCCAGCCGTGCCTGAATCCTTCCTCCTCATGCTTGTTAGTGAGAGGCTGAAACGCCACGGCATTAAGGAATTCACTGTACACAGCATATCGACTCCCCAGAGACGGCTGGATGCCCAGAAGTAAGCCTGTGCTTTAATGTGAACACACACACACACGTGCACACGCACGCACGCACGCACACAATCTCATGCAGGCAGCAGTGATGTTTTTTCTTGGTTAATACAGCATTTAGAGCCAAACTACACCGAGAAAACTGGTTAGAACAGGGTCCGTAGCATGTGTGCTGCTTGAATCAGAATCCGGTGGAAAGCATGTTGTGAGTTAGTGTACAACTCTGCCCTCCATACAAGGTTCACTCTGTGCCATCCAGCTCGCAGAACAGCATCCGCCTCCATTCCATTTGTCTGTTCTATACATTATTCATAGCCACCACACTTCATTTAATCTCCCGACTCTTTTTTACTTCCAGCCAGCTGATTTATAAAACTATCATGTGCTGACTTCCGTCAGATCTCTCCCTTCCTCATTCATTCTCCGGCTTATCTCTGCTCCAAACCCCCCCCCCCCCCCCGAAAACGACACCGCTGCCTTGAGCTGACAGCGAGGATTGTGAAACGTACTCGTACTCCGACGGCAGCCATTTTTCCTCCTGAAATGTTAGGCAGGTGTTTTGTCCCTCGGCCTCGTTTGTAGTGCACGTGTGAACGATCAATATGTGGAACATGAGCGCCTACATCTAAAATGCACGCTGCATCCTGTCGGTCTCTTTCTCCATCTATGTACAGTAGCTGTTTGACACCAAGGCCTCCCTTCCCCCTTGTGTTCTGTCGCTGCCACAACATCAGTTAAAGGGGAGAGACACAGTGATCCACAGTCAATGATATTCCTCTGGATCTAACACTTGTACAATGCAGCATTTAGTATTATTAGAAGTGAAAGGGAAAAGCTGTGAAAAAACCTTTTACAGCAAAGGCTTCATCCAACATCCCGCTGTTGGAACAGTTGCAGCGTGTCTCTGGTCTTTGTTCACACACATTCTGTGAGGAGGGACAATTTGACAGCTTGCAAAAAAGGCTTTTAATTTGTCGGGTTCCTGTCTCCAGCTACATCTCGGCCTCCTGTCGGGTTCCATCCAAGAGACCGATACAGAGATCGGGGCTCTGATTATCTTCTCTTATTTGGCTTCAATAGGAGCCTCGTCACTGTGTGTCCTCTTGCAGGAAGCACCAGAGGAAATTGAAAGGCCTCTGCAGCTGTGAGATGACTGAATGTGTCAGTTCTGCACCAAAGTGGAACACGGGACTACCACTGTAAGAGACGGCAAAGAGACTCGGGCCAATAAAGAGTTAAGAAAACGATCGATCGGTGAAAACAATATGAATGTTCTGTTAAACTTTCCTAAAGTCATTCAGAGAGACAGAATGAGGACACGTTCCAGTTATTCACTATTCTGCTGAGCTGGCCAGCTGAAGACAAAAAGGTGAGGACAGTTAGCAGACAGATGCTGGCTGCCAAGATCGAGTAGTTTCTTTTCCAGAGAAGAGGTGTCTGATGGGAGGTGGAAGTAGAAGACTTAGAGTTTGCATGCTGAGTCCTGAATTGTGTTCCCACTGGTATTTTTAATGAAAAGCCCCGGAAAGCTGTTAGGATATTTAGACATTTAATAAGGTTGTCCCTGTTGATGTTGACACGAGAATGCACCCTCGCTCAATTTGACTCACTTGTCCTGCCGTCGAATAGTCTTTTTGTTTTAGTCCCTAACTGAATGAAATGACCCGGAAGCATAGAAATAGAATTGGAGTAGAACGGACATTTTTCAGCGGTCATCTGACTAGTACAAAAGAAAATGGCAATTGTAGCGGGGAGGGAGGCGGAGGGACCGGTAGAACCAACGTTTCGGCTGAGCACCAGCCGTCCATTTTCTGTAACCAGTGTAGCATTAAAGCATGGTGGAATTAGCAAGCTAGCTAACTAGCGAGCTGTCAGCTAGCGATAGCAATGTGCTTTCCTACGCTCTGACAAGAGTGTGTGGATGAAGCATCAGTTTGTTCAATTTCAGTCATTTACTCTGGCGCTAACACTCCACTGCTCGTTATACTGCAAGGCCTCACTTCTTACGGTCACATTAGCAACGGTACATTTAAAAATGGCGCCCACTCTGACCACCCTGCTACGTAGATTTGAGTGGGATTGTCCGTACTGAATCCCATTTCACACCCGAAGCATCTATGTGGCAGCCGTGATAAGATCTGGTTGAACTCTGTAAATGCTCAGCAAAGATGCTTTAATGCTTCCTTTCTTATCTACTTTATCATATAGACTGTTTCAAAGGAATTGCATATCAAGGCAACGGCTTAGGTCTGCTTACTTCCTGTCAGCTGATGTCATTCACAAACACCGCAACAGGAAATAAACTGGAAAGGAGATAATGCCAACCCGCAATTCCTTCATCAGTTCCACATTACTGAGTCTCTTTGGTCGACTGGTACACCATGTTGCGTTTATCACCGTCCTGTTGATGTCACTTGTGGCCACAGCTGCTATTCAGCAGGCAGCTCGTTTTTAATGGTGAGCGACTAGCTGGTAAACGTAGTGGAGCATGTAGCAGTTACAGAGCCGCATGCTTCCCTCAGCGGCTGGAGGAGACCAAACCCAGAGCTCAAATGAGTATGACCTGGACCTACAATCATCAGATGGACACAGTGCTAATGTTGCTCCATATCTGCTGAATGCTTTAAAAGGTGTATTATGGTGGATGTCTTGGGTTTACAGTCCATTTCTGCTGTCCAAAGTTGCCAAAAAAATAATTCATTGCAGGTTTAAAAATGATCAATAGAATCTCTAAATTTACCTTTAAAGTCTTGCTTTGCTTTAAGCATGGAAAAGGGATCCCTCCTCTTGCTTTCCTTTTTTCCCCCATCAAAGTTTTTTAAGGTACTTTTCGCTTATCTGAATCTTAACTAAACATGACAACACAAGGTACCCCTGTGCCTCATAAAGGAACTCGATGACGGCAGGTAGCAGGGTCACTATATAGTGCATGTATCAAGACGAGTGCTCCAGAAAGTCATCGCCACCCTCAAACATCCCTTGAGGAGCCCACAGAGTGGACGCCGCAGTGCTAGCACATGGCACTATTGGCACTATATTTGCTCAGTGAAAGAGCCCTCCTTCCTTATTTGCTCTCCTCTAGTTCGTCGCAGTCTAAATTTAGCGTGATGAGTGTGTCTGGGTAGGCAATGCTGTGCTGAGGGGGGCAAATCGATGTTTCTTTATCTGCAGCTCAGGAAGAAATGCAGGCTTTTCTGCTTCCAACAACAGCCCCCTCATCTTGATTGATCACGTTCTCAGTGATGTCGTCTGGACCTTTCTGGCAACAAGTGGATGTGTGTGTGTGTGTGTGTGTGTGTGTGTGTGTGTGTGTGTGTGTGTGTGTGTGTGTGTGTGTGTGTGTGTGTGTGTGTGTGTGTGTGTGTGTGTGTGTATGTATGTGTGTGTGTGTGTATTACTGCCCATGGCTGGTTGTCAACCCCAAGAGTGAAATGAGATTTTCTCTATTGAGTGGGTTTTTATTGGGGAGAGACGTGACAATCCAGATGATATTACGTAGAAATAGATCTGTATAGCAGTGTTGTAGCACTCGAGATCGGTCTTGGTCTCAAGGCCACTTCCTGAAGTCTCCTTTCATCTCGCAGTCAGCCGCATTTCTACTGGATTTTGAATGAAAAGGAATCTTCATTCTGGGTGTTTTTATGGGAATTTGGATCAAGCAGGTCAGTTTGAGGAGTGCATGTGGTTTGCATGTTCTACATTTTATTGTAGGTGTGCATGTCATGCAGTTTGGGACTCGCGCTAGTACTGGTCTTGACTCGGTCTTAACTTGGTCTCGATTCACTTTTGGTAATGACATGATCTCGGTTTCGTGGGTCGTGGCTACAACGCTGCTCTATGGTTGTGTGTGTGTGTGTGTGTGTGTGTGTGTGTGTGTGTGTGTGTGTGTGTGTGTGTGTATTCTTCTGTTATTTGGTCAGTAGAATGAAAACCTTTGGTCCTATAATGTTGAAAATATTAAGTCTGGAATTATAACGGTATTGGTTCATTTGAATTTGGCACCTTGGAGCTTAACATCTCATTTCTTTGTCAAGATGAAACTCCGCAATCAAAACCTCACAATCCTTTTTCAAGATGGCATGTTTGCAACTATACATACACGCACCATTTGAACTACTCTTTCAAAGCATCAATAAATCACTGGTGTATTATAAACAAAACACATCTGGGATTATGGAAGATTTGGATCCTGCCTTCTGTTAGGACCTGACTAATCTCTATAAACAGATTCTGCATTCATATGCAGATACGCTTATCCGTCGTCACACCGATAGCCGATGGGTTCTGACATCGGGGTGTGACCACATCACAAGCAATGTTATCCTTATTTGTCCTTCTCCTTCCTCTTTCTTGCACTGCCTCCATGTTTGCAAAGTTCTCACAAAAAAAGCTGAGCTTACCTCTTTTAGTGCTGAAGCTCAGACTGATTGGTGTTCAATTTGTGTAATTGTCCTCTTTGTGCTGTCCTGACAAGCCCTCATGCATATTTGTCCCATCTTTCTCATAACTTTGAGCTGCTTTGTGTATCCTGAGAGAGGCATAAACTCTGCACAGCTGTAGAAGCTAATCGTTTGCTCCAGGTTCTGCCCCTCTCCGTCAGTAAGTGTCCTCATTAGGAGGTACTGATGAGCTTGGCGAGGTCGGGTCGGGGAAGTTGCATAAACCGATGTCCAATTAGACTTGCAGCGAGCCAGCTTCTTTGTCCACAACATCTCATTCTTGCGGTGACATGTATTTAAGGGATAAAAGAGATCTGCTTTACTTTAGGAGTCCTTTATCAACGTGAAGAAGAACTGATGTTGTGCAGCAGGCGGACTACAAGTGATATCAATCAAGAAGTCCTATTAATGGATGTGTTTCAAGTATAGCTAATGTTGGGAATGAAAAGGAGCGTGTTTGAGTTATCAGCATATAAGGAAAAAAAATGATTGACATCAATAGAATTATTAACGATTATTAATAATAACGGGGCACCACCCTGCGAACAGGGACCAATAACCAAACTATAAACTAAGTCTCATAATTAGTGTTGACTCATAATGTCAATAGTCACAGTAGTATTACACATTCAGAGTGAAAAGTGAAGGTTTAAGTTCGAGCAACAGACCGGATATCCAGCTATCATCACAATACACATGCACAAAGTAACCACAGACAGCTGCTCTTTAAAATAGAACAGAGTTTATTAAGTTCCAATAATACTGATCTCAACTAATATCTAAAACTAACAACAACTATACATTTATGAGCATGCTATCTAGAATCAACAGACTGTGGGAAGAGGGAGATGTGTGTGTGTGTGTGTGTGTGTGTGTGTGTGTGTGTGGGGGTGGGGGGGGGGAAGAACCGCTCAGACAACGTATGATGTAATCTAAAGGTAGCTACGTCACGTGAACCACGTTGAAAACAGGCCGAACTACCAAAATGGAGGTTGCACGTGACCGCCTCGCGAGACTCTAACATGGCGATAGACAAAAGAGAGATCGCTATCTACACGTGTCTGAGTCGTTAGCTCACCCTGAGCTACATTAGCTTAACGCTGTATGTATGTGTGTGTGTGGGTTAGTAAAACAAGAGAGAAAGCAAACGAAACTAAATAAATCCTCCAAAAACAAGATAAGATCCTCCCCGCCGCGATGGAGTACGGAAGATTGTTCTCTCATCTACAGAAACACAGCTGACGGTCTCTGATTCGCACAGCCGCGGTTCTGACCTCTGACCTGATGAGAAACTCATCACCAGCAGTGAAACATCTCAACACGAATGTAGCAGATACCCGGTAACTTCTACACACCATTAACAATCTCGATCGTTAATCTCAACGATTGTTGAGCATACATTGTTGAGCATACACACCACGTTATGAAAATGACACAGTAACTTAAGCAACACAAACAAGATAATAAACACAATAACCTAACTCTGCCCAGACTCTCTGTCTTACTATGAGTTGATTTTGTGTTCTGATCTGTCGGTCCTCCGACGGCGCGGCTCCGTGTGTTTTTGCAATAAATTCTCTCCGTAGCAGAGAATTTCTTCGGCTCGTAACCGGCATGAATCGACTTGAGGAGAAAGAGACGTTGTCCTTCTCTTTCTTTGAAGAATCCGTTTCTTCACTTCTGCAGGAAAATTGTTTGCTTCCTCGTCCAGGATGCGAACAGAAACAAAACAAACAAACAGTCCAGTAGATTCATCCAGCTAGTGTTTAAATCTAGGAGTTTGGGGAGCAAGGCTGTTTTATAGAAACAGGGGCTGAACCACAGGGCCCTCGGCCAATTAGATTGCAGTGTTGATGTTTTATTGCTTTCGCATATCTGAACATTGCTCTTATCACAAACTCAATCAGGCTCCAGGTTGCTCTGCAAACAGGAAGGCCTGATTCCTTTGTTTCAAAGCACATGGCGAGACCAAGCACATGGGCCCAACACTAAAAAAAACCCCCAATGTTGGTCTCCAGATGGTGAAATGACAAGTTTGATGTGACAAGTCAAAGGGCTGTTACTGAGAAGATGTGAAGACTGTGCACACGTCACTTCCACCGTCGCTCTTGCAGAAGGAGCTGAATGCAGTTGCTCATCAAACGGGTGTTAATGAGAAGCAGAATATAGTTTGTGTTTATCACATAGGCTGTATGACAACCACTGGTACAAGAGCAACCCGTCACAAAACGACTGCAGCACTGAGTGACCTTGACGGAAGAAAACTAAACCTTGCTCTGAATAATACATTATTGTTAATTTAATCTGACAAAATCTATACTGACTGAAATGCCAACATACCAGAGACGACTTTCAACAGACCAAACTAAACCGACATCTGCAGACCTAGGCTGGAATGTCATAAAAGCTTTGAAGAGCTCCCTTTTACCAAGCAAGCACTGACTGCTGTGGCCACCAGAGATGTATGAGATGCCAAAAACACACTCTCTCTCACTCACACACACACACACACACACACACACACACACACACACACACACACACACACACACACACCTCTGGATCGAACCTAGAAATTGTAGAGAAGTGGAGCAGCTGTGGCTGAATGTGGCCACTTGGCTTTTTGTTGTCTTTCTGATGAAGAATGATGAGACTATCATAAAGGATGAGCTCGTCCGTTGACTTGCCACACATTCCATTGATCCCCGTCGCTTCACTCTGATTGGCTGACGGCCAGCGGCTGCTGCCAAGAGTTTGATGACAGAAACTGCGGCAGCAGGAAAAGGGAAATGAGGTGCAGTTCTGGTAAAAAAAAAAAAAAAAAAAAAAAATTACAAATATGTTTTTCAGCAAGGGAATCCAGAGGATTGATGAGGGCCCTTAATGAGGAGGATGGGTGAGGGCTTGATGAAGCATGAAGGAACGTAAAAGCTTTCGATGAACTTGTGTATCAGGGTAGGGCATTTTTTTTTCGGAATTTACACTCAAGAAGTGAAGACTTCCTGTTGAACGCTCCAGGGTCCAGTGGGAGTCAATGGGCCCCAATAAACTATACCAAGATTAAGACAGGAAAGAAATGTATCTGGTGTCACATGTCTGCTGACCATATCAAGCTCAATTAATTTAAGCTAAATCACAGTCTAGTGTCACTGTCAACCATTAGGATCTTGCTAAAACTCATGTTAAGATTTGAAATGATTTGATGAAATGGGCTAAGTGTAAACCTTGCTTTGAACATGCTGCCAATACCAGATTCAGTCCAAGGAAGATGGCTCAGAGAATAATTGTTCTTGGACTGTATAATTCAGGGCTGGTGTTTGCTCTTTCCAGGCCCTCTAGGTGGAATTTTGCCATGGCGCTTTGAAAGCTGCACCAATCAATATGTCTTATATTAATAATGGATGAAATGACGAAGCGTAATGCAAAGGTGTAACTGGGATTGACGAACCCACAGAGACTTGTCGTCCAACTCTGCAGTTCCCCTCAGCTCCACGGTGCTTTCACTTCCTTCATCTCATCAGCTTTGTCTCAGGCTGCAGCAGGGCAGCTGTGTGCTAACCTGTCCGGCACCAAACAGCAGACAGTAAAAGTTAGCGCCTGGCTGTGAAGTTGGTGGAGCATTTAGCTAACTCCAGATAAACGCCTATCATTTCAGCCCCAAAAGCCGGCCCAGTGTCGCCAAATCTTTTCCGTTGAAAGCAGCTAGCAGCACTAGCTAAAGTTGCTAAAGTTAGCGAGAAAGTCGGCAAGTCTGCAACACGTCCCTTCAGGCCTCTCTACAAAGCCCCTCCCCCCTGAAATGATCTCTACGAATGATTTCATCTGATTTATTTGATTTGATTTATTGATTGCTGTCGGAATTTAAAGAGAATCTCAGGAAAAATATAACTTGTTTTTGAAGAAGCTTACCAACCCTGGCCTTAATTAAATGAACGTGATGATCTCATCCATCAACCCACTCTCGCTCGTCTAATACTATAAATGGGCAAAATGACATCACTCTAGTGCAGAGTAAGCTTTAATGTGCAACACCTCATCTTGTGCTCAGGAAGATACTTGCTGACAGTATCTGTACTATGATTCATGTTAAATGCGTCTTCTAACATCCTGCATTGTCCCAGTATTGGGTTTCACCAGGCGCTCTCTATAGCTCTGCCCTTGGATTCCTTCCAGTACATCTATAGATCTTTTCTGAAGGAAGTCCCTCAGGTTCACATGTTATGTTCCATCCGATAGAGCGCTCGCCTGATGCTCTCAGCCAGTCTTCTGGAGGCCTGGCTGCAGATTCGATTTTTCTTCATAATCGTATCAGTCTACTTTAAACCATCCGCCATCCCTTTTCTATTTAATCTTTAAAAAAAAATCACTATTTTATTGATCTTTGAACATATTTCTACCCGGGTTTTTTTGGAGCTCCCCTGCCTTCATTTCTTCTTTCAGGATGTCTTTTCTTTTTACTCATCCAACTGAGCTGCAGCTGTTTCTGCAGTTTGGCTTAGTTTCACCAATGGAGGCGCTGCCCAGATTCTGCGGCTCCCAATTATTCATTCAGTCCCCAACCGTACCCTCTTAAGCTAGAAATTGATGAGCAGATGGCAATCGGTCTTCATGGTATATTACCGCATGTCATCACAACATCTGGATATTAAATCCAATGTCGAAATACCGTAAAGGGGCGTTCAGCTCTGATGGCTTCTAGCGATGCAGATAGTTTTACCACTACTTCTTTTTTAAACCAAAGAAATAGTCCCAATGATAGCTGTTGACGGAGGTCTGTCGTTTATCCAGATGGACTGGAGCATTGTTTCTGAAAGACATAATGCTGTTCAGTTATTAGAGTGTTTTGAAGGGATTGTCCCATTCATAGAATATTAAGGCTTAAGTTTGGTGGCGTTTGCTGAACTGCTTCACACACCGAATGCGTGTGGCTTATACCTGACAGAGCGTGGCAATTTCACAGCTGTTGTATCCATACGCTTCTCCCGTCTGCTTCACTGTTGAGCTTCGCGTATCTAAAACAGGATCAGACAAATGGAGCAGTGACATACCTTGGAATACAAATAAATAACGAACCAAAACTGTTTCTGTTCTCCTATCTCTTCCAGCTTCCTCCTGGTCTTCTCCTGCCTCATACTTTCAGTGTTTGCCACCATCAGAGAGTTCAAAAATAGCTCAGAGAGTGCCTTGTACATCCTGGTAGGTGAAATTGCATTTAATGTAAACCGACACTGCACATATACGGTCACGTCACAGTGTTAACTCCACTGTTTTCGGCTTTGTCCCACAGGAAATTGTGACCATCGTGGTGTTTGGGGTGGAGTACATTGTGAGGATATGGGCCGCTGGCTGCTGCTGTCGGTACAGAGGATGGAGAGGGAGGCTAAAATTCGCCACAAAGCCTTTTTGTGTCATAGGTGAGAAAAACAGGGTGGGAGCTTGAGTCATTTCTCTCGCCTTGCTCTCTCTAAAGAACATAACACTGTGCTTTTCCTTAATCAAATCCTGGAGGGTTTGAGGATGTGACAACCATCTTCGTCATGCTGTCTTGTGATTTTCAGCGTTGCGTTGAGGTTATGCTAAAGATAAAGTGAAAAGAAGTTTGTAGCCACGGGAAACTCAATTGAAATTTGAATTTGGAACAGCTTTTGTCCTCAGTAAAGTGTAATTAATTCAGTCTGATTTGATCAACCATGTCTGGCTTTGCCAGCATGTGTGGAGCTCTATGATTGTGTTTTGCTCTCTTCCTCTCTCCAGACATCA
Source organism: Cebidichthys violaceus (assembly GCF_023349555.1). Taxonomy (NCBI): domain Eukaryota; kingdom Metazoa; phylum Chordata; class Actinopteri; order Perciformes; family Stichaeidae; genus Cebidichthys; species Cebidichthys violaceus. The sequence continues at coordinate 18,138,523 of NW_027176816.1, forward strand.
TGGTGCTGATCGCCTCAGTGTCTGTGCTGGCAGCTGGATCCAAGGGCAATGTTTTTGCCACCTCGGCCATCAGGAGTCTGAGATTCCTGCAGATCCTGCGCATGCTGCGCATGGATCGCCGCGGAGGCACCTGGAAGTTGCTTGGATCTGTAGTGTATGCCCACAGCAAGGTGACATCATTTGCGTTATGTTTGTGTGAAGCAGTTCAGGAGGAGTTGAGCGCTCCTTCCCTGAAACATCTTTTGATCAGAGAGTTGGTTTTAGTAGCCATAGCTGATGTGCACTGCAGCTAAATTAACTACACTGAAAGTTTAGCCGGTGCAGGTTTAAAAAATGTAAAAATAAAATTTGAGCTATCATGCTTTACATAATAATGGTAGCATAACAAAAAGACCTAATATGATGAATGATGTTGTACCTACAGTCTTTACTATGAAGAGTATATCCTTTACTGTCTTCTCTTTGATTTATGTCCACTTCCAGCATCGTGTTAGGAGAATAATTAACCATTTTTTTACCCAGAAAACATGCAGAGTAATGTCTGTAGTCTTCCTTTCAGATTGTGTACAACCTCAGCAATCTTAATAAGCTATTGCAGCGTGTATGCTGAGAGGCAAACACAGGACTTTGTAAAGTGAGGGGGACATGTCCCCACCCCCTCCCCCCCAGTGGAAAAGATGTCCTTGGGTGGCAAACAAAAGAAGGATGGCCTGCCATGTGAAGACACATGGGTTTAAAACTAAAAGTGCTTTATTGTCCACTGTGCTACTTCAGTGACAAACTGTTTCCAGTATCTCTTCGAAGTTACTCTGTCATGCAGACATTTATTTGCAGTTTCATTTTAATGAGCTTTGAAATAGAATTATTTGCATGCACTAATAAGCTGTGGAAGGTGTGTGTGCGTGTGTGTGTGTGTGTGTGTGTGTGTGTGTGTGTGTGTGTGTGTGTGTGTGTGTTTTGTGTGTGATATGGTGAGAGGGAGAGAGGGAGAGAGGTCGGGTGAGCAGCATGTGTTGAGGGAAATAAAGACGTACTTGGTTTGCCACAGAGGGCATGCGACTCACATAATCATGTCCAATATTATTACAGAAAGGCCATTTCTTTTTAAAACCAATTTAAAGGGGTTATATCACCATTTTGCAAGGCATCCTAGGTGACACTTTATTACTTTGGATTCCCTGATGCTCATTGTATTGATTTTCCCTGTAGGAACTCATCACGGCGTGGTACATAGGCTTTCTGTGTCTCATCTTGGCTTCATTCCTGGTGTACTCGGTTGAAAAGGAGTCAAATAAAGAGTTTGAGACCTATGCTGATGCTCTTTGGTGGGGACTGGTAAGATTTACCCGAAATTAAGACAAAAGACTACAGTATCCACATTATAGTTAAAGAGAAAACATTCTGTGATGTTATGTTACTGATTTCAGTAGTGACTTTATCTCAACAGATCACTCTCACCACCATTGGTTATGGTGATAAGGTTCCCAAGACCTGGAATGGACGGTTGCTGGCAGCAACATTCAGCATGATCGGGGTGGCCTTCTTTGCTCTTCCCGCTGTAAGTACAAGGGGTCGTCAACGGTACTTTGAATCCCGTTTTGTTGGCATGATAAGTAAGCTTATAATGCTGATTGTGCCTTGTTTGTGTTCATTTAGTCTCTATTAACCATTGATGTGGTCTTACGGCACTCCACCAGAAAGAGTGTGTCCAGTCCTATCACATTAATTCAATACATTTTCTCCATGAAAGACCCACCAGAATGAATATGTGTAGTGTAGTAAAGTGGGTGTAATGTATGGCAAAGTGGGTGTGTTGTGTAGTGTAATGGGTGTGTTGTGTCGTGTAGTAGGTGTGTCGTGGGTGTGCTGTGTAGTTGTGTCATGTAGTGGATGGATAGGTCTTGTACTGGGTGTGTTATGTAATGCAATGGGTGGGCTGTGTAGGGAAGTGTATTTGTGTAGTCAAGTGGTTGTGTGCATCCTTCTCCAGGTGTATATAGGCAACTTTTCGTTAGCACAATATCAACTTCAAGATAATATGTCAGTGCTGTGTCCACAGCTTGCTGCACAGTGCACAAGTGGCAGCCCCCAAAAAACAAAACCACGAATGCTGTTGTGTAGTTGTGCCATGTAGTGTAGTAAGTGTGTAGTGTAGTGTAGTGTAGTGTAGTAGGTGTGTAGTGTAGTAGGTGTAGTGTAGTGTAGTGGACGTGTAGTGTAATAGACGTGTTGTGTAATGTAGTAGGTGTGTAGTGTAGTGTAGTGTAGTGTAGTGGACGTGTAGTGTAATAGACGTGTTGTGTAGTGTAGTAGAAGTGTAGTGGACGTGTAGTGTAATAGACGTGTAGTGTGGTAGACGTGTAGTGTAGTGTAATAGACGTGTAGTGTGGTAAACGTGTAGTGTAGTAGCCGTGGAGTGTAATACATGTGTAGTGTAGTGTAGTAGGTGTGTCGTGTAGTATAGTTGGTGTGTAGTGTAGTATAGTAGGTGTGTTATGTAGCTGTGTCTTGTAGTGTAGTTGGTGTGTAGTGTAGTAGGTGTGTCATGTAGTGTAGTAGGTGTGTCATGTAGTGTAGTAGGTGTGTCATGTAGTGTAGTTGGTGTGTCATGTAGTGTAGTGTAGTTGGTGTGTTGTGTTGCTGTGTCCTGTAGTGTAGTAGGTGTGTCGTGTAGTGTAGTAGGTGTGTAGTGTAGTGTAGTAGGTGTGTCGTGTAGAGTAGTTGGTGTGTAGTGTAGTGTAGTTGGTGTGTAGTGTAGTGTAGTTGGTGTGTAGTGTTGTGTAGTAGGTGTGTAGTGTAGTGTAGTGTAGTGGACGTGTAGTGTAATAGACGTGTTGTGTAGTGTAGTAGAAGTGTAGTGGACGTGTAGTAGGTGTTTAGTGGACGTGTAGTGTAATAGACGTGTTGTGTGGTAGACGTGTAGTGTAGTGTAATAGACGTGTAGTGTGGTAGACGTGTAGTGTAGTGTAATAGACGTGTAGTGTAATAGACGTGTAGTGTGGTAGACGTGTAGTGTAGTGTAATAGACGTGTAGTGTATTAGACGTGTAGTGTAGTAGCCGTGGAGTGTAATACATGTGTAGTGTAGTGTAGTAGGTGTGTCGTGTAGTGTAGTTGGTGTGTAGTGTAGTATAGTAGGTGTGTTGTGTAGCTGTGTCTTGTAGTGTAGTTGGTGTGTAGTGTAGTAGGTGTGTCATGTAGTGTAGTAGGTGTGTCATGTAGTGTATTAGATGTGTCGTGTAGTGTAGTTGGTGTGTTGTGTAGCTGTGTCTTGTAGTGTAGTAGGTGTGTCGTGTAGTGTAGTTGGTGTGTAGTGTAGTGTAGTTGGTGTGTAGTGTAGTAGGTGTGTAGTGTAGTGTAGTAGGTGTGTAGTGTAGTGTAGTTGGTGTGTTGTGTAGTGTAGTTGGTGTGTAGTGTAGTGTAGTAGATGTGTAGTGTAGTGTCATAGGTCTGTCGTGTAGTGTAGTTGGTGTGTAGTGTAGTGTAGTGTAGTAGGTGTGTCATGTAGTAGGTGTGTAGTGTAGTTGGTGTGTCATGTGGTGTAGTTGGTGTGTAGTGTAGTTGGTGTGTCGTGTAGTGTAGTAGGTGTGTAGTGTAGTGTAGCTGGTGTGTAGTGTAGTGTAGTTGGTGTGTAGTTGGTGTGTAGTGTAATGTAGTTGGTGTGTAGTGTAATGTAGTTGGTGTGTAGTGTAGTAGATGTGTAGTGTAGTAGGTGTGTCGTGTAGTGTAGTTGGTGTGTAGTGTAGTAGATGTGTAGTGTAGTGTAGTTGGTGTGTAGTGTAGTGTAGTTGGTGTGTAGTGTAGTGTAGTTGGTGTGTAGTGTAGTGTAGTTGGTGTGTAGTGTAGTAGATGTGTAGTGTAGTGTAGTAGGTGTGTAGTGTAGTGTAGTTGGTGTGTAGTGTAGTGTAGTTGGTGTGTAGTGTAGTGTAGTTGGTGTGTAGTGTAGTGTAGTTGGTGTGTAGTGTAGTAGGTGTGTAGTGTAGTGTAGTAGGTGTGTAGTGTAGTGTAGTTGGTGTGTAGTGTAGTGTAGTAGGTGTGTAGTGTAGTGTAGTTGGTGTGTAGTGTAGTGTAGTTGGTGTGTAGTGTAGTGTAGTTGGTGTGTAGTGTAGTGTAGTTGGTGTGTAGTGTAGTGTAGTAGGTGTGTAGTGTAGTGTAGTTGGTGTGTAGTGTAGTGTAGTTGGTGTGTAGTGTAGTGTAGTTGGTGTGTAGTGTAGTGTAGTTGGTGTGTAGTGTAGTTGTGTCGTGTAGTGGATAGGTCTTGTACTGGGTGTGTTATGTAATGCAATGGGTGGGTTGTGAAGTGAAGTGAAGTGGAACTGCTGTGTAGGGAAGTGTATTCGTGTCGTCAAATGGTTGTGAATAGTTAACTTTTCGTTAGCTTTGTGTCCACAGCTTGCTGCACAGCCCCCCAAAAACTAAACCATGAATGCTGCTTTAAAATGTAAGGCATATGTTATTATTTGTAACAATAAGCAGTGAAGAAGGAAAATTAAGTTATTACGTTCATGCGTGGTGTAGTTCCTAATTCCTGTCTCAGTGAACCAGCATAATAGGACCACGGGTCTGGAGCACCTAAACGGAGTGTTTATGTTATCAATTACATCTTTGTTCTTCTTGCTGTGATATGTCTGCTGTGATATATTGGAAATAGATCTGCAGCACTTAATATGATAATGTGCATCCAAGCCACCTAATAACTTTTCAGTCTTTTACGATTCCACTCTGGTCACTCAGAAAAAGAAAGCACTCTAAGTGAGCCAGTGTGTTACATTTTATTTCTCCTCTGTGGTTCTGTAGAAATAAGCTAAAAGCTTCCTCTGAATCCACAAAAACTGCTCATTCCACCCCCCCCTCATTTGAATTTTTGAAGACATCAGACTCAGCAGTATGCTTTGAGTGAGCAGCTAAGACCTGTTCAGTCAATCACACACACACACATTAAAAAAAAGTGGATTGCTGTATCAGCGCTCTGTCAACAGGAAAGAGTTTTTGCTACTTTTGCCAGCATTTGCTCCTCACATTTCTATTACCCTGAGGCTTTGCAGACGTGTGAAAATCAGTGATATTATGTAGATCTCTTCGTTGGATCTGCTCACTGAGCTCTGCTCTGGAGGGGTTCTACAAGAGTTGCAATCCCAACTCCTGGCCGGCAGAGGTCAATACAGGTAACTAATCACTTCATGTGTCACACTGAATCTGCACAGGGCATCCTGGGTTCTGGCTTTGCCCTCAAAGTCCAAGAGCAACACAGGCAGAAGCATTTTGAGAAGAGGCGTAACCCTGCAGCAGGCCTCATCCAGGTATATTTTCCAGATTTATGAAACTACCAAAACATCTCTGTTTTGTGCTCTAGACAAAAAGTAAAACATGTTTTGTTGTATTCCTCCGCCCAGGCTTCATGGAGGTTTTATGCTACCAACCTGTCTCGCACAGATCTGCTGTACACTTGGGATTTCTACGAGCAGACTGTAGCTGTCCCGATGTACAGGTACGTGATGGAACTGTCCGAATAGTGCTGTGCATTATTTAACTATTTGAAAAATGCAACTGTTTTCCCATATCGCATTCTGCCATCGCTCTTAGAACTGGAAAGCTGAGTGGATCCTCGTCTTATTCATTGCAAACTCCCCTGTTGAATCAGATCACACACTGGTGTTGCTTTTCACTTTCTGCTTTCACAAAGGTCATTTTACAGTGGATGAGGCTGGTGTACTGGCACCACCGGCGCCTCTTTGAAATGCTGCTCAAAAGACAAATTGCCAGCGGCTACTTTGTAAAATCAACCATATTCATCAGTCCGACTGTTTGAATCAGCAAATAAGCTGCCGTGCTTGACTTTACCGCCGCCAAAACTAGAGGGTCGCTGCTTGTCTTCTCTGTCTGGAAATGGCTTCACGTTTGGTTTCATTCCACTAGTAATTAGAGGTGAAAAGGTGGCGACTAGCAGAATAGATGACTGCCAAACTAAATGGAATTAGCCTTCAAGTGCCCGCCGGAGAGCTTTAACCTTCCAACACTGACTTAGTGAAAGTGACTCAACAGAAATGCTCTTTGTCTTTTCCCAGACTTATTCCGCCTCTGAATCAGCTGGACCTGCTGAGGAATCTGAAGGGCAAGTCATTCAGGTACAAACATGACAGAGACAAAACTGATGATGATGATGATGATGATGATGATGATGATGATGAGTTTGGGATGCTGGTAATGGGGATAATGAATAGTATTGCTGAAGTAATAATCTCGGAATAGAAAAAACAGATTTGAAAAAATAAAAATACTTTAAAATCCATATTAAAGCTACACTAATCAATATGAGAAGAGGTAATAACAACAACTATAGTGACCATGACACTGGTGAACAGAGTGGAGCATTTAGCAAGTTGAAGACCCGATTCAATTTGATGAAGACCAAACTATCTCAGGGCTAATTAACAGCTTGTTTCTACTGCCCCCAAATGGCCAACAAAAGTTATTGCAGGTTCAAATAAGTTATTATTTACGTACACATCCATATCTATTGACTTAAGTGCCAGCTTTGGATACATCACTGCTTTGTCTCCTCCTATATATTATTTGAATTTCACTGCTTTTACCATCCAGCAGCATGACTCAATATTGAGCATCTTGACAGCTCGACCCTGACAACATGTCGATTATGACATACGGTGCAACACACGAGCGGCTTGCACCGTGTCACAGCTGGTGTCCTCTCTCCTCACAGGAAGGAGTCTCAAACGGAAACCTCTCCCAGGTCTGTGATCCGATCGGTCCTCATCTCTCTTCACCTCCCCCGTTGGCTTCTCTTCAAATCTGCTCTTAGCTGCTGCTGAGGCACTCTTCTTGGGGGAGTGTGTGCACAGAATGTCTGGTGTGTGTGTGTGTGTGTGTGTGTGTGTGTGTGTGTGTGTGTGTGTGTGCGTGTGCGTGTGCGTGCGTGTGTGTGTTAAGCAACTCCTTCAAGAACGGTCACGCTGCATTTGCTAACATGGTGCTCAAAGATCGGCTGACGTTGGCCTCACTCCCGCTCCCTCAAGTCTTCACCCACTGAGCTGTTCTTTGACGCTCTAGCTTTCAGCATCACCTCGGGGGGGTTTTGATCACATTGTTTCCGAGCCAAAGAAACAAGTGTAATTATTGACAATGTGGTAACACTTTATCATGACTTCGTAAGCCATTTGCATATTTAGTTTTTTAACAATGATTTACAAAAAAAAACAACTAAAAACATAAAAAAATACTAGTGGGTATTCCACATCTTTCCACATCATTTCTGATATGCGACTGGTTGCAAATGAATTAAAGTGTTACTTGCATCACAGTATGGCACACACTGCTGTTTTTTTTGACTGTATCCACTGCTACTTGATCTTTTTGTGTCTCCTCTACTGCCCGCCACTCCAGTAATGAAAATGCACACAAAGACAGACTTTGCGGGTGCTGTCCGAGAACTATTAGGTATAGTTTGCACTGCAAGTCTGTGTGTGTCTCCTCCCTGTCCTACCTCTGTTCCTCTCCCTCTTTAATTAAACACAAGGAAAGGTAGAGGAATCGCAGTATAATGAGGCGATGAATAATATTTCACTGAGTAGAAAAAATAGATTCTGACTTGACTTTATATAGTGCAGTTCTTTCAATGATGTCTACATGAGAGAGAGCTAACCCACCCACAGCTTTTAGGTTTCTCTCTGAAAAAACACAGATATACATCCTTGTTTATCGACCTGTCACAGTTGATTTATGGTTTCTGTTTAGTAATGACTTTATGCTGTTGATTTGCTTGCTGCCTTTTTTTTCTTTTCTTTTTTGCCTAATCAGCACTTCTGTTCAGCAGGCAAGGTGCATATTGCCTAAATGCGTTTCCCGCGTATCAGGCGGAGCGCACAGTACGATGGTGAATTATTTTGCATGATTTGTGTTCACTTTTTTTGCATACAGTCTCTTCCTTTTTGAGGCGTGCGCTGTCACTCTGCTTCCCCTGCATGCTTGCTCGTAGCTCCCTGCTGCTTGCCCGACCCGCCGAATTTTCCACTATGTTGGTATGTGGCCATGGCTCCTTCTGCTGTAGGACATTGCCCTTTTTGCGTTTCTGCTGAGGTAAGATTTACCATCACATCAGTGTTGAATTCGACAAATTCCCAAGATTACACTTAGAGCAACACAGCAGTAGGATGAAAGCATTTAGCTACAAATAGTTGCCTAAATTTAATAATGCTGTTAAAAAAAACAAAAAACTAAATTGTTTACATTTCCCTGCTCAAGCCGGAAGGCCAGCCTGAAGGACAAGGTGTTCCCCAGTCCCTCCAAGGCTCCCATGGCCAAGGGGAAGTCCCAGTCTCCGGGGCCAGAGGACGGGGCCGAGGCGAGTCCCGGCAAAGTCGCCAAGAGCTGGAGCTTCACCGAGAAGAACCGAGGGCCGAAGCACTCCTTCAGGTCCAGGGGCAGCGCCTCGCGGCAAAACTCCGAGGGTGAGGGAGCTCCACACGGTGCAGCAGAATGAGTGTTAAAGGGACGGTACCGCTATAACTACCCCTGTTTTAGGAACAGCAATTTGCCAATCGTTCGCAGTAGAATAAATGATCTATTTGCTGTATAATTGCATTCACGTTGAGGTGGAAAGTCTCTGAAACAGCATTCAAACCTTCACGAAACACTTTAAACAGTTTGCAGCTGTTTAAAGGAATAGCTCTGCATTTTCTGGGGGAATACGCTTCATCGCTGTCTTCCTGAAACAGATAGATAGATCTCTCCAGCTGTGTGTTTTTAGAAGGAGGAGTTGTTGCACTTAATTGATTTACAATTAAGCCTATCTTATCTCATTGTGCAGACTGTTGCTACATACTGTGATTCCTTCCACATGCATTCAAACATACGAGGAAGACACGCTAAAACCAACGTTTCAACATTGTCCCGGGTCCAAATGTTGGTGTCCAGCCATTACCTGTTGCTCGACAGCCCAACCGCATCCACATGTCATCCAGGCCACTGGGTCGCCGTCAACAAACAGACTTCTCTGTTGTCTCATTGGTCGTTTTCTCTTCCTCCGCTTCATGGCACGTTAAAGTGCCGATTGAAATGCAGGACGAAGACTTTGGGCTGAAGAGTTCTCTAGGTCAGACGAGTCACCATGACATGTCTTCACTTTAGACTGTGATGCACTCTGTGATGCCTAGCTGTATATTCTACCACTTAAGTTACATACACTTTATAATATACGCAGTTTGGTACGTGTAAATGTAAGAGCAGAGAGACCAGCCTTTTCAAACATGAAACAGGAATCATTCCGTGTCTTCCACTTGTTCCATGTTTGGAATCGATTTGTCTGCCATTGTCATCCTGTTACACTCCATAACAAATCTTTCCCCATGTCTCTCCTCTCTCTCTCTCCCTCTCTTTGCAGCAATTGAAGGTTTAATAAGTAAGACATTGGGATATTGTGTTGGTTGGCTTTTATGGGGGAAATACTCAAAAGAAAAGTCAGCTACACCGGTCTGAGAAACCTGCATGTTGAAATCTGCTGGGATTTGTTCACTTGACATGAACCCTTTTTTTATTTCTATTTCCTTCTTATGAGTTTTCCTACTCAACGATGACTGAAGACCGAAGCATGATACTAGCTGAGAACAAGCATGTATTAATATTAGCATTCTCAATAAAGGTGATTATCGTATTTATCTACGTTAGTGTCAGGCCGAGTCGATTGTGGGTTCAAGTCAAGTGGTGCCAAGATAATCCAAAAATTGACCCAGACACAAAATGTCCAAAAGCCCCGCTCTATGTTGCATGAAGAGACCTCTCACTTTCCCTACCAGAACCTCTTCCAATTTCTGTTAGACCGCGATTAGGCCTTGACTCCTTTGCCTGTATGCAATATCTTTCAAAATCCATAGATTACGACGCTAATCTAGACTGTAATTGGTGGTGGGAAGAGAGTACTTGTCATTAAAGGGTTTAGCGAAGCTTTATCCCATCAGCACTATCCTTCAATTCTGCACCAAGTTCTATTTTTTTTTTTCTCCGTTGCCTGCTCACCACACTCTCAACCTAACTGGCTTGAAACCAACTTGGTAATTGAATTGTGCAACTCTTTAAAGCTAAAAGCAACAGCCCCTGTCTTGCTTCTGCTGTGGACGCTGGGCGTGTGGAAGCAGATTAAATATGCTTTAAGAGCGCTCTTGTCTTTGCTCTGTAGAGGCGAGCCTCCCCGGAGAGGAAATTGGCGATGACAAGAGCTGCCACTGTGAGTTTCTCACTCAAGATTTACCACCAGGCCTGAGGGTGACAATCAGGGCAATCTGGTAAGGATTCGCTTTATTACCCAATGTTTACTTTGACAATTATGTTTTGTGTCCATGACTAATCATCAATGGTGCAGACTTTATCAGTTGTGATGGTGTTTAAGGATAACTTTGCTCTTCTTGTTTCGGCCATCATTCATCCGTAATAATAACATTGTGCTTAAGTTTATTGGTGAGATCTGGCAACGTGGTGACATCGCTCAAAAGAAGTCTGATGGGGCAATAAATCAGACAGCTTTATAACTAATGTCCAGGTCAACTAAACTTATCCGGAAGAGAAAATGATGATTGGTTTGTTGTCTTTGACCTTGAAGCATTTGGGAGCTCTCATTTTTGGTTTTCCCTCCAAATGAAGTTGGACTTTGTTGCAGCGTCTCCAGATCTCACAAATTACTTTGTCTAGTTCCGAACGTGACGGTTCATGCTTGACCTTTGACACAGTAATTCGGCAAAATAATTTCAACTCAAGGTCCACTTACTTGTTTTTTCCTGAACACTCAATCATGTCTAACATTCTTAGTGGGTGGAGTTTGCTCAGTTGCTGTGGAGTTGCTGGTATATCAACTTTTATCGCCCGACAAAAAGGTCATGTGATGACAAGTGAGCAGTCTGCTGATGAAGACCGTGAGATGTGGTGGAAAGCTCTGGAAAAAGCTCTGGGCCTTATAGGTTGAGATTATTTTGTCAAACTATGAAAGTAACTCCCAAGTTCTAACGAGTTATCCCAAAAGAAAGAACAGTTTTCCACATCAACTGTTTCAAATTGTTATGAAAGGCCTTTTTAACGAAAGATATTTTGACATGTCAGAGAATGAATTCCATTTAGCTGCTTCAGTTTGAGAGTTGTGGTACTGTGCATGGTCATGTCTTATTGGGACACTTCGTCATTAATGTCATTAACTGTCATTAAATGTCCATTGTGGGAAAAGGCCCACTCGTGCTTAAAAAAGGATGTGTCCTCCCTCAGCGTCATGAAGTTTCTGGTGTCAAAGCGGAGGTTCAAAGAGAGCTTGCGGCCTTACGATGTGATGGATGTGATCGAGCAGTACTCGGCAGGTCACCTGGACATGCTGTCTCGCATCAAGAACCTGCAGTCCAGGCAAGTGAACGTTCACTGTACAGTGCATTGCCGTTTAAATCTGACCCACGCTCATTTCCAGGTCGTCTCGGAGTGATCAACCGTCACTTTCACCGTGAGTCTAAATGTCAGGTTGGATACGGAGGACGCATTTTCAGTTTATTTGTTTTGGTTCGATAATCAGTTTGAGCTCAGTGTAACAGTAGAGATGTGATTCAGTAACTCAGTGTTTGTGGTTTCGCTGGATACAAACATGTCGTGACACACAAGTCATTGATTCGCCCGTTCCATTTTGTCCCGCGACATGTGTTGTATTCAGATCCCAGTTGTTGTGTGTGTAACATTTCTTTATCAAACTACGATTCACTCCTTTTGTCACAAACTCATTTTAGATCCAACATTGATGTATAATCATATTGTTTTACCTCCGGCGAGTTAGCGCCTCACATTTTGATCCCTCTAAAGGTCTAACCTGTAGAATGAATATATTCCAACAGTTGCACTCCTCATCCAACGAAGCAAGTCAGACTCACCGTATGTCTTGTGTGTGTGGAATATATTGACACGTGTTCTCCGTAGCTGATGTGATTCCCGACGTTGCTTCATTTTTCATTGCGCTCATATCGTCTCTGTGTGCCTTGCCAGGATAGATATGATTGTGGGGCCCCCTCCCCCATCAACACCTCGCCATAAGAAGTCCACTGAAGGCCCTAGGTTAGGTTAATAGACTGCACCCCTAGAATGACCATTTTACCAGCATTATGCTCTTTACACCACAGCCCAGATATTGAAGCAGTTACATGCTACCTTATTATTTTGATCGACAGAACCCCTTTTGAGTTCAAGCCACTGGACCTGTCTCATTTAGCCAGATGACGCATGCGAAGATAAAGTTTGGCATTTTTTATCAAGTATAATCAAGACAAGAGTTGGATGAACAGCTTCACGTGCGACATTCGGAGGATGTTGTGCAGCCTCTTTAGCTCTCATGTCACGTTATATATCAGCTGCTGTCAAGAAAAAAGGCAGAAAACAAGCGAGACGTCCTGCCGATTTTCTTACAGGACGTCGATGAGCCGTGTCACGTGGCCCCGACTCAACAGGGGTTCGCCAGTGCTAGACGCTTGCTCTCACATTGGAGAGACAGAAGGAGAGCTCCCCCAGCAGGATGCAATGGAAATGAAGCATGAAGCACAACAAATGCATGCCAAGTGATGCATTTTGGCCCCCTAGACAACATGTCCCCCCTCTACTCACTCTTTGCCTCATTAAAGACCGCCTGATCTCATCATGCATGCATCCACACCGTCAACCTGAAATCCATGCTTTCTCAGGAAACGTAGGCCGCCATTCATTCATTCCAAACATACTTGTAGCTCGATGAGTATCGTCCACATGAACGCTTTCTTTACCTCATTTTTATGAAACGGTAGTTCACTATCATTTTGGCATCATGAACTTCTTAAGTCGAAACCCATGTGGCAGAACGGAGTGTTTGTTTTTAATCTAAGATATTACTTTTGTCTAAATGCTAGAGTTGACCAGATAGTTGGTAAAGGTCCTAAAGCTGAGGGAGAAGCTGGAGATGACCAGAGCATGATGGGACGTCTGGTCAAAGTGGAAAAGCAGGTATGAATGTTTCCTCCGGGTGTGTTAACGTCGCATGGGTGGGTTCGCGTGTTGGGAACACCTTTTCTACATTGTGTGTGTGTGTGTGTTTTTCTTTCTCCCTGTAGGTGATCTGCATGGACAGGAAACTGGATTTCCTGGTCAACGTGTACGTGCAGCGCATGGGCATCACTCGTTCGGAAACCGATGCCTTTTTCAACTCCAAGGAGCCGTATCCAGCCCCGCCTTACCACAGCCCGGAGGAGAGCAAGCAGGAGAAGGAGGGCGAGGAGGAGGTGAAGCAGGAGAAGGAGTTGCAGACGTGCTCGGCGGCAGCTGTTCCGTGCTCGGATGGGTCTTTGGAAAAGAAAGATCCTTTGTTGGGTGTCTGCGTGGCCAGATCGGTGGGCTCCCCCTCTGGCAGCCACAGCCGCCCCTCTACCTCCTGGCAGCACCAGCTACAGCACCCCCTCAGCCAGCCCGCCTGGAACAGCAGCGTGGCCAACACCCCCTCGCCGGTCGGTGGCAGCAGCGATCATTCGCCCTCCCTGTTCCGCCTCCCGCCTCCGCCTGTCCACGACCGATCCTCCTCCGGCCCTGGCGGCAGCGGCAGAGAGAGCGGCTCCCGAAGCAGGAGGCGCCACCGGAGGCGTCAAAAGGACACGGCCGCCGTGGAGAGCGACACGTCCCTGTCCATCCCGTCCGTCGACCACGAGGAGCTGGAGCGCTCCTTCAGCGGCTTCAGCATCTCCCAGGCCAAGGAGGACTTCTTTGGGCCCTCTTTTTTCACAGGCTCAGGAGCCGGAGCGGGGACTGAAGCTGCAGCCGGACCTTCACTCTGTGCCAGGATCAGACCCTTCATAGCAGAGGGGGAATCAGACACAGACTCTGACCTCTACGCTCCCTCGCCTCTGTCCTTCACCGGAGAGGTGTCATGTGGAGACAGGGCGTGGCCTGGACTAAAGTAGGCCATCGGGAGACCTATCAGGAGCCAGCTGACTGACTGTTGCTGCTGACGATGCTATTACAGGCTATTTTAGGTTAAGCAAATGGTTACGATTAGCATTTTATTTCTTTTTCTTTCATTTTTTGTTTTGTTTTGTTTGTGATCCAACACTTTACATGCAATGCTTAATTACAGTTGCATTGTATCCATCAAGATCATGGTTAATAGAAAAATAGCTGTTTAGGGACACTTCGTTCTTACTTGGGGACATTTATGTTTATTTATTAGTGATGAAAGGTACGCGAGAGAACAGATGTGTGAGTGAGGAAACTTTTTCATTTTGCACTGAACTTGTACGTGACAGGGATTTGAATGAAACATAAGAGAGAAAATCACCTTCTTTTATGAATAGTGAGTGCATTTCAGCACTTCTTCTGTTACACTGACCACTTTGACAACATAGTGGAAGTTAGTGACGCAAGAACGTTTCAGTCTCACCACACGGTTAGCATAGTGTCTTGATATAACTTCTATACCTTTGAATGACTTGAGGTGTTTCGATGCCAAAACCTTAGCTATGATAATCCATTAGATTCTTGCAGAGAAAAAAAAGAAAAGAAATGTGCTTGCTTTTTAGAATCGTTAATTCAGCCCGGTGTTCACTAAGTACTGCAGAAGAACTCCCCTCAAACTATTGCAGATACTTCCCCGTTGAGAAACCAGTGAACCTGCTGCATGGCATGTTAAATGGTTGATTTAAGGACCGTGTTTAAGCTGGCTACAAAACCAGAAGAAAAGTCAGCAGACAAAATTCCACGAGTGTCTCACTTCTACACAAACAAACCGAGAGGTGAACAAGACATGAAAATGTGCGTGCATGACCAGTTTCAAGCTAAAATATGTTTGCTTTTTTTTTTTGCGGGGCTTTAATTGAGTTCCAATCATGTAAATGCAGCCCAAGCTTGCTAATTAAAAAATACATTTCAGGCAAATATGTCCACAAATTACGTCCACATTAAATACAAAGGCAGATGTTTAATGCCACATATGGAAACTAAAATGCACATTAACTCATATATTTTGTATTGTTATTACACAACACTTAGCAGTTGGACTGAGTAAATCATATGAGACACTTGTTACTCAGACATGAAGGTATTGAGCCTGTGATGCATAGGTCAGTTTAGACTCTCTGCTGCTGTGTCAGTCCTGCGCTAAATGAGGAAAACGCAATAAAAAGCAAGCAAGGCAATCGAGAACCAACATCAACATGGCCTTATTTTTCACACCGATATCCATTATTTTGTAAGTTAATACATTCTGAACATTTCATAAAAGTAGTGCAAGTGCATTTTCAAGTGTTATACAGGAGGCTCTGTGGCTTGAGAGCGGTTGTTCTGTTACAGTTTTAGCCACTGATAATGTTAAAAGCATGGGATTGGAACATCTGAAGCATGAACAGTTCTTGTTACCTTAAAACTAACCCGAGTTGTAGCAAATTGGACATTCTTAAACATTTTAACATTTGCACTGAAAACATCATTTAGTAGAGACTGTTTCACACAAGATACACAATCCATTCATTTATTCTTTTCAGAAAAGAAGAAACAAACCTGCTGGCATGTTTTTTTTACAACCCAAAGAAAGGACCTGTAGGGTTTTTCCACAATTCAGTAGCTCTTAGTTCAACACCATCATGCAACTGCACCGTATTCTTCTTCAATAATAAAACTTTGTACATCACTGAAAATCATCTCTTTGGTCTCTGTCAATGCAGCGACACAGTGGCTCGCTCTGCTGTGAGAAGTGTATCAGGTGTAACAGTGGCAACGTATCAGTAGATGGCAATCAAGAGCTTCAGCTGAGGCGGTTCTTGTCAGTAAAACATGTGGGAGAAAAGTTGAGGAAAAAGATGGATGGATAGATAGTCGGATGGGTGGATAGATGGATGAGTGGATTGATGGACGGATGGACAGAGATAGATAGATGAAGGATAGATGGATAGACGGATCGATGGATGGGTGGACTGACGGATGACAGAGATGGATGGTTGGATGGATAGATGGATGGATGAATAGATAGATACAGTTGTGGTCAAAAGTTTACATACACTTGTAAAGAACATAATGTCATGGCTGTCTTGAGTTTCCCCGTTATTTCTACAACTCTGATTTTTCTCTGATAAAGTGATTGGAACAGATACTTCTTTGTCACAAAAAACATTCATGAAGTTTGGTTCTTTCATGACTTTATTATGGGTTGACAGAAAAAGTGATCAAATCTGCTGGGTCAAAAATATACATACAGCAGTGCTAATATTTGGTTACATGTCCCTTGGCCATTTTCACTTCAATTAGGCGCTTTTGGTAGCCATCCACAAGCTTCTGGCAAGCTTCTCGTTGAATCTTTGACCACTCCTCTTGACAGAATTGGTGCAATTCAGTTAAATTTGATGGCTTTCTGACATGGACTTGTTTCTTTAGCATTGTCCACATGTTCTCAATGGGATTTAAGTCAGGACTTTGGGAAGGCCATTCTAAAACCCTAATTCTAGCCTGATTTAGCCATTCCATTACCACTTTTGATGTGTGCTTGGGGTCATTGTCCTGTTGGAACACCCAACTGCGCCCAAGACCCAACCTTCGGGCTGATGATTTTAGGTTATCTTGAAGAATTTGAAGGTAATCCTCCTTCTTCATTATCCCATTTACTCTCTGTAAAGCACCAGTTCCATTGGCAGCAAAACAGCCCCACAGCATAATACTACCACCACCGTGCTTGATGGTAGGCATGGTGTTCTTGGGGTTAAAGGCCTCACCTTTTCTCCTCCTAACATATTGCTGGGCATTGTGGCCAAACAGCTTGATTTTTGTTTCGTCTGACCACAGAACTTTCCTCCAGAAGGTCTTATCTTTGTCCATGTGATCAGCAGCAAACTTCAGTTGAACCTTAAGGTGCCGCTTTTGGAGCAAGGGCTTCCTTCTTGCACGGCAGCCTCTCAGTCCATGGAGATGCAAAACACGCTTGACTGTGGACACTGACACCTGTGTTCCAGCAGCTTCTAATTCTTGGCAGATCTGCTTTTTGGTGGTTCTCGGTTGACTCTTCACCCTCCTGACCAATTTTCTCTCAGCAGCAGGTGATAGCTTGCGTTTTCTTCCTGATCGTGGCAGTGACAAAACAGTGCCATGCACTTTATACTTACAAACAATTGTTTGCACTGTTGCTCTTGGGACCTGCAGCTGCTTTGAAATGGCTCCAAGTGACTTTCCTGACTTGTTCAAGTCAATGATTTGCTTTTTCAGATCCATGCTGAGCTCCTTTGACTTTCCCATTGTAGCGTTTGTGGGCGTTTGTATCCAATGAGCCCTATTTAAATGGCCTCAGAGAAGTCACCAGCTGTAGTCACTCATAATCACTCACAAGAAGTTAAGAGGCCATGCTATGAAGCTCATTTCATTGACACAACTTTCTAAGTCACCAAAATTTCTAATTCATGTTGCTGTATGTATATTTTTGACCCAGCAGATTTTGTCACTTTTTCTGTTAACCCATAATAAAGTCATGAAAGAACCAAACTTCATGAATGTTTTTTTTGTGACAAAGAAGTATCTGTTCCAATCACTCTATCAGAGAAAAATCTGAGTTGTAGAAATAACTGGAAACTCAAGAGAGCCATGACATTATGTTCTTTACAAGTGTATGTAAACTTTTGACCACAACTGTAGATAGATGGATGGATGGATGGATGGATGGATGGATAGATAGATAGATAGATAGATAGATAGATAGATAGATAGATAGATAGATAGATAGATGGATGGATGGATGGATGGATGGATGGATGGATGGATGGATGGATAGATGACAGACGGATGGATGGACAGGGATAGATAGATGGATTGGTGGACTAGGATGGATAGATAGATAGATAGATAGATAGATAGATAGATAGATAGATAGAGGACGGACGGATGGACAGAGATAGAAAGACGGATGGATGGATAGATAGATGGACAGACACCCTCCAACCCAAATGCTGTATGTATTAATGACTTATAACAAATCTGTGTAACTGATCTATAAAACATTAATAAAGGATTCATTAACCATTTATAACACCATTACAACTTGTAATCCCTTTATAAAAGATGATTTATCAGAAAGTGGTACCTTGAATAGCTTACACACAAGGTTCTGTAACTCGACAGCAGGGATTTGCTCTCATTCAGCCACTAGAGCGCTAGTGAGGTCAGACACTGTCAAGTGGGCAAGAAGGCCTTGCTCACAGTTCATCCCAAAGGGGTTGGATGGGTTTGAGGTCAGGGCTCTGTGCAGGCCAGTCATGTTCTTGACCACCAAATTTGGAAAACCATTTATTTTCTTTTTGAAGTGGCCAGCCCCAAAATGTCCACAAATGCATGTGGTATGTCTACATCCACTTGGTCATATAGAATAGAGGAAGCCACTGCAACTCTCTACTATTGCGTTTATGTCAGCGGAAAAAAGGTTGATTTATTCTTTGCTATCGCCTGACAGATTGTATTTAACAACCTATTTAACAACAATTGGCTAATGCCGGTGAAACGGCGAAGGAGCCATTCCACGCCACGCGCTCAGCCAATTTGTTAAGTGTTGTGAGGCCAGGATTTTAGTTTGAAAGGGTGATACAAATAGGAATTGATTGGCTCATTAATAAAAGTCAGATGATGGCGACACAGCACCCAAGTCGTATTTGCTCTCTGCAGCACCTGGGGAATTGCAGATGTCTTGACCAGCCAGAGCACAAACCAGAGGACAAACAACCAGCAGGGGCAAGCATTCAAAATCTATACCGCAGGGAACATGTGAATACTCATTACAGAACCAGAGTGGACAACAGAGTGGACAACAACGTACCAGGGATGGACACAGAGTTTTGACCCAAAATGAATTACTAAGAATTTAAATTCCTCAGGGTTGTCTTTTTTAATTTTTTTTTATTTTTTGCATGAGTACGGTGAAAATGCCAATCCATTTGTTGGAGCCGATCTGCACGTGACATTTATTTAAAGATGAGAGATTTAGGTTTAAATAATGTACCATTAGATAGAAGTGGGACATTGACCATTCGCTGATGAATGACAAGACCCAACAATCAATGAAACCATTAGAGACCCGGCTCTTACGGGGGACCTATCGAGCGAGAGGCCAAAAACAGAGACTGTTTGCATTTTGGTAATGCCTCCGTATGTTTCATCACCGAGTGCACCGACAGGAACGCGATAAGAGTGCAGCTCCTCCGGCAGCCTCGTTGTTAGACTTATAACTGCCTTTCCTTTCCAGCTTTTCACGAGAAACTAATGACACTGAATTGATCGTGCCACAAATGAACTCGCACGCTGTTTCTTTAAATGAGCTCAACTGTAAAGTCTCAATTTGCCACAGATGACTCTCTACATTTACAGCCGAGAGGCACCAACCACTCTGTCCTTGACACCAGCTGTGTTTGTGTATAGGTCTGGTGGCCTCCGTGTAAACATTTTATTTGTGTATAGTGTCAGTTAACATCAGTGAAATGCCATCACTGTCTACCAAGGGCAGACACAGGTGACCTTCCTCTGTCCCTCTGTAACACACGCTCACACACAAACACACAGGAATACATGCGGGTCCATAATGAGGACTGGGGTTGGGATCAACGGTTGTATGAATGATATTGGCGAACATATATCTCAATTTAGGTGCATTAACTTTGGCACGGACAAAAGGCGTTGAAAGATGACAAGGACGGTCTGTGTTGCTTCACTGCTTCATAACCGCTAATGGTCGTCATTGTGATAACCCAGTAGAAAAGTGTGGCTCATATATTATATTATGTTATATCATGATATAAATGTGTGACAGCATAAATGTATAATCACATTTAGGACAGGAATGTAAAGAAAGAGGGATTTATAACTACTACTCTCGTCATGTGTGGAGCTGTAACTTAAATGTGATATGATTCCGTCATTTTTAAAAATGACAATATTTCAGTTCTGGGTCAACAACGGAAAAAAATGAAAAAAAATTAGAGAATCCATGTATTGGTTCCTGTACCTCGGACTAAACCTAATTGAGTGCGCTGAGCATATCATTAATCAGCAGACAATTACAGAATGGGATTGATCTTAATTCCCTGAGGGTTTCTGCCAGAAGCAAGTCTAGTCATCGTCTATCAGATCGGAGGAAGGATATGGCAATTTTATCAATATAGATATCCTGACTTGACTGATTAGCTTGATATTCTAGTTATTAGACGAAAAAAAAAAAATCACAAATAGGTAACTTGCCTGTGAACACAATACGTTATTGTGTTGCAGGGCACTGTGTACATACATCAGAGTTTAAAAAGTGCCTTAATTATCACATAACAGCAAACGTTATGCTTGTATCATGAGCTAATACGTGAAATATACATATTACATTTAAAATCCTGGAGTAAAAAAATCTGTTAAATATCTTTGCTGGATTTAATCATGGTTTGGAACTCATCTTCAAAAACCTCACTGTGACAATACAAGTGATGACGATCAACCGAAAAAATATCTTTTTTATTGGTCATGATATAATTGTTGTATAATTGTTCATCAGACATCACGCCACCTGTCCTTCTCCCTTTCACCACTCTCCACCCTCAAGCCTCTGTCTTTATTATGGAACCCTCCAGATCTTGTCATTCCACACCTGTCCACCAGATACTCAGCCTTTCCCTCCAATTTGCCAGTCACCTGATCCAGCTCCACCCAGCACACTTGTGTGCCTTGTTACCTCAATTGGCGCCACAATGGCAGCCACTTCCCACTCCTGCTTGTTAACTTCCTGTTTGTGATCTCAGTTTGCTGCATTTGGATGTCTCCATGTTGCTCAATGTAAGTCTGCATTTTAAACAGGTTCCTTTGATTGGAAGTGCATTTGGGTCCCTCCCCTGTTGCTCTTTGCTGAACTGACTGTGACCGATCAGTTTAAACCTTTGAACCTGTAATGATGGCCCAACTGGTGGTGCAGAGTGAACTGTAAACACAACTCTAACTTGGTAAGTATAGCAGTGAGTTTAATAAAGCATTCACACTGAAAACAGCTGCCTGCTGGTGCAGGAAATGATGCTAGTGAGCTTCTTTCAAATTTTACATAGCTATTTGACACATAAAAATATTGAAAATCCTTTTTATATTCCAGTTCTAAAGGTGGAAAGATAGGAAATACAATTTTATGAACGCTCTCAAAGTGCTGAGCTTGTATTGTGTTATTGTCTCTGTGATTATTATTATTTTCTTTGAGCAACTGCTTGAGTTTGGATTCCAAATTGTTCCTATCTTGATTTGCGTGCCATGGATGAACGTATATAAAACTGAACCTAGCTTGTCTTCTCATGTCGGTTGGAGGAGAGCTAGTTAGCTGTTAGCAGCTGGTGGGAGTCCTATGGTGTGTTTGGCTGACGGAGCTAACGGGGCTGAACCCAAAACAGGACTAACGGTCAACAAGCGTTACAGTGAACTGCAGTTTAGCTGCACCGAGCCTGTGCAGACAGCTGCATACAGTGACATACGGTTAAAATGAGAGTGAAAAACTCTGCTCTACTAAGTACACTTTTCTAATATTTGGAAACTGTCATATATATATACTGTATGTCCATGAGCTCTCAAAAAAAGTACAGTTATGTCAATAAATAAATACCGAAAACTGTAGTGAGAAAGTAAACTTATGGGGTTTGCACATTGATGTCATTTTATTATGACATATCACCTTTATGTGTCTGCAATGGCATTCATAACACCAGGGCGGCTTCTGTAATAGATCAATGTTACTGGAGGGACACAAAGTAAAGGAAGTTGGTGGAAATTGATGTACAATTTGTGAAGAAATAGTCCCTGACCTGCCTACAGCATATTTCTTTTGAAGGCAGGAAATTAAAAGGACCCCTTTAACTTTCAGCAGAGAAGTGACGCAGGTTTAGAGGAAAGCAAACCTCACCTATGATCAATGGTGGAGCGACACCATCCATGCAATGTTTGGTTCGTGGTAATAGTCTTACTTCTGAATGGGGGGAAAAAAGTGTGTCAATGTAGTGGAAGAACTGCCTCACTGAAAGTTCTTTGAAGATGTAAAAGAAGCCACATATGAGACAGTAATAAAGCTATCAATTCTTACACTGAATATATATTTTAACATTTGGTTATAATGGTCATTATTGATTATTTATCTTCTTTTTTAAACAGGTTTGAAGTGGATTGTCAGTCCACACTCAAAAAGGGCAGATATGTGCTGGGTCTCGATACACTCTGGTCTTGGTCCACACTTGGTCTCGGTTTAGCTGGTCACTACAACTCTGGCTCACAGTTATAGTTAATATCTATACTTCTAAGGTCATGTTGAACCAGGTACATTTGACTAAACTATTCATTACCTTTTTTAAGATTGAAAAATCTAAATTGAAGTTGACAGAGCTTCATTTCATAGATTTAAACTGATCATGTTTGATGCCAATCATGATTACCTCGTAATTTCAAGAACGCTCCACATAAATTAGAGATTGGTCAAGGATGTTGAATCGGATAATGGATAACACACCGATACTGTGTCTCATCAACTGGTCTTCTTGCTGCTCTGTGGTGTAGAAGATGGTTTTGAGCAAGCTGAATGCTGGGTAATGCTCTGAATTTGTTTGTAGGGCACATCATTCTTTGAGAATCCAAGATTTACTTAAAACATAACTTGGAATAATACGTCGGTGACAAGAAATTAGAAATACCTTTTGGTTATGTATTAAGTTTAAACATTGAGTAATACCACAATATGACTACTACTAAAATAACTTGCAATACGACAGTACTGCCAAATAAGAATCCCACTCTCTTGTTTTAGTTTAAATGAATGGAGCTATAACAGAAGTTAGCGAAACAATGGGAAGAGTTCTGTTGCTGAGTCCATTAAGGTCGACAATGTAGCTCAATAAGTCCTTCTCAGCAAAATGGACAAAACATAATTGAACTCTAAGCAAGCAAACAAACATAATTAAACTCCTCGCAGACAAAGAAACAATCCTGATTAAGCACAATAAAAGACACAAGTTCTCAGCTTGTTCCATGTTAATACGAGGAGCTTAAATTATAATAGTTCAAGTTAAACTTCAGCTCACATTGTCAGGCTGCAGATGGAGGAAAGAAGCATCGGGCATACACTGCAGCTAAAACGACTATCCTGACCTTACTGAAAATAGACTTGGGAGAAGGATGACCTCGACGGGTAGGTATAGATCTTTCTGTGACTCCCTTTATGGCCGATACAGCAAATTACCATTATGTAAATATTTCCAGAATCGAGAAACACTTTCGGTGCTGCTGAATACGTTGCTGTCAGTGTAGCTGCTTTTCCATGCATTAGTATTCAGTGGGAGCGGCTGGGAGCCGGGTTCCCCATGAATGACTGGTACTACCTTATGGAAGCTGTTTGGGGAGGGGTCTTAAATCCATAAATGATACTCAAGCATGTTATTAACCATGAAAGGCATCAGAGAATGATTCAATAATTACAATTGTTGATTCTTGAACCAAGAAAGCAAGGTCGTCAAATGCATGACGCCACTCGTCGTTGGGCCTTTGTCTGACCTTCGGAGTCTGACTTTGTGGAAAAGGGACGGAGAGAAAAGGAAGAAGACAGGAAAACACAGGAGTGAAAAACCGAGCAACATAAATGTGGCATTCTGATGGCTGCACGGTTAATGACTTGAAAGCAAATGCTTGGTCTCGTTCCTTCCCATGTTCGAATGGGAAATAATTTGATAATTTATTGAATCCTTGGTTATTACTTTGGTGATATGCCAGCTCTAATTAACAACTTGGCAGGTGTGTGCGTGTGTGTGTGTGGGGGGGGTGGTGGTGATCTGGCCCGATGATTAGAAAGGGATGCTGGAGAGACGCATATTTGGCATATCTTGAGTTGCTGTAGTTTCACAGAACTTAAAACAAGCTACAAAGCTCACAAAGCCCCCCCAAAAAAGATGGACTGAGTAGGATTTGTGGTTGCAGACAGTGTTTGAATGGAGCCAGTGAGGTCTGAAGTAAGAAATAGAAGTTCTCGGGAGGAAGTGGAGGTTCTTTATTTCTTTGTATAGAAATGGGGAAAGATGAAGGTCGGAGAGAACCAGTCAGCAGAAGACAATTGTTCCCCCTTTTGAAGCTCAAAGGGGGAATAGGTCTGGGCATGTGAGCGGAAGCTCACGACAGAATAATATGAAGAAATGAAATGAAAAAAGTTAAATTGAAGGTCTTTGAACAATTCCGTCCTTTTCCCAGTAGGAATAAAGTGTGAATAGCACAGCTGTGGAGGTCTGCACCCATGAAGGTTTCAAAGATGCTAGTTGATAAGGTGCGTTCACACAGAATTGAATGGCCGGCTGGCTAGCTAGCGAACCCCGTAGGCGCTAGCTCGCTGTTACACCAGTTTGTGGAGCTTCTCAACTCCCGGAAATGTTGAAGCAAATGTTTCGTTAAACTGCCAATATTTTAAATTACAGGGTTGATCTCTTGCTTCAAAAACTTCAAAGAAGTGAATTGAATGATGAAATAGCATCCCGAAATTGTAAAAAAAAAACAACGTTGGTGCTCGGCTCTCAAGTATCTTCGGACTGGGTTCCCTACCTTCTGATTACAGAAACCTGAGCTGCCATCACTGACTCGCTCTCCTCCGAGCCCGTGTAGTTCGTAGCTCCATATACGTAGCATCATAGCTAGGCCAATGCTAGCGTTTAGCAGATGCCTGGTACACCTGGAAGGGTGTAGCCAATCAGAGGCAGAGTAGGGGTGGGGTCTTCCTGCAAGACATGTTCATTCACCAATCGGAGGAAGTTGACAGATGTATTTATTTAGCTGCAGAGAGTTACAATATGGATAGATTAGAGTAAATACATTTCTAAAGAGAAATAAATTGAGCAGGCATACTGTATAAACAGTTAGATTAATGTGTGAATAAATAAAAGAATACACACATTAATAAATAAATATACAAATTTGTATGTATGTCTGAATGTATAAAATACACTTCATTAAAACTCAAAAACAAGTGGTGATGTATGCAATCTGCTCAAAGTGGTCGTATAAGATGCGTCCTTCAGTCTTGCCAAAAACAAAATTAAATTCACCAAGCTGTCTGCCCGCTGAGTGGCGGCAATGTGAACGAGTGAGGAGTCGGCAGACGGTCAGTGGCATTGTGTCCAACAGGCAATGAAGGTGTTTTGAGACAGTGTGAGTCAGTAAAACCACGAGATGTCCTTGAGCATGCAGCCAAAACTGGACACCCAAAATATTATGCAGTTTGCTGCTGCAGAATGCGAGATTAGCCCGGGACAGACACAGAGGTGCACACTCACTCACAGGCGCATGTGCGCACACACGTGAGTGATTGCTTGATTCTCCAAGTGGAGATAATTCATTTTTGTAGTCATGCTGTTTAAGTGTACGGAGCCCCTTTGGTATTCGTGTGAAGGAAGGCACTGATGATAGAGGTGAAGAAGATGAGTGTTGTGTGTTTTTAAGGGAAGCAAATTAATACGGCCATGTGAAGGAGACCCATCTGTCCTGCTTGTTCTTCACATCTGACAGACGGTGCTGTTCAGTGAAGAACTGAATGCCAGCTGAGTGAGCAACTTGTCATAAATTAACACAGATGGCATTGCGGCTTTTAGTCACGGCGAGTTGTCCGGTGAAATGTTGTCATTGAGGGGAATGAATGGAAGCCACCGTCCTGACCAACAGGCATGTCTGTGATTTGAGCTTAGAGTTCAAGGGTTGAAGTGGTCATTTCAGCTGAATGAATGGGAGGCAAAGGTGTGAGCTCATTGCTTAACCTGTGTTAATGCCTGGAGACCTCGATAAACTAAACTTCAGGAGATGAGGCCGAAATGCACGATGCGGAGGATGCAATCGTTATCTTATTTGGACGTGAATGTAAAAATGGTGGGCCTTGATGTGCGTCTACTGTAGTCTGATGTGACCTTAAACCAGGCACTTTATACAAATAGAACTCTGTCTACAATCCAGTGTCTTTTGTACACTTTTTTTAAAAGTGAATAGTTCATACTCCACTAACAAGCATTTTCCAAGGCTTTCAGCTGCATCTCGCTGCCTTCATCAACAAATGTAGTTTGCTCATGTGGCATAGGTCTGGAACCTTGATCCACTAACAGGGGGTTGTATATGGGGGAGGATTGTAAGCTGTGTTTATGTTCAAGGACGGTGTCTAGTATTGGATGTGGATGGCTTCCTGGATCCCTCTCTCTGGTCGTCATCGCACAATGTCTTTGACCAGTTTTGGTGTGGTGTTCACAGACCGCTGATGTTGTCTGCTTCATAAGGTCTTTTGTTCAGGGTGTTTCACACATGTACTCACAGGTAGTTTTTTTTGTTTTTCCTGTTTAATATTCATGGTGTAGAGTTTTAAAGGGCTACTCCAGCAATTTTAGTATTACATTATTGTCATGAAGTTTGGGTCTTAGGATCTTTTTCTCTCTGTGCTCGACCTCTGTGGGAGTCAACAGACCTCTGGGCTTATGAGGCCCAGGCTGGGGTGAGCTCCTGCACACTTCATAATCATCAAAATATGAATTCTGCCCTGCTACGTTATTAATGATTGACTTGTAGCTACCATTAAGTCTTTTACCATTTGTCATGCCGGTCTTTTACCACTAAGTCTTGGCCCTCAACTTCTAAGTAATGAGTGATTTCTGTGACCTGTCTCTGTGTAATTTCTGACCAGCGACCAGTGATTCAAACAGTAATAGCTTTAAAGGGAACCTTCCTGTCACAAACTCAGCCAGCAGTGTTAATAAAGTGAACACTCAATCCCAGTGGTCCAGAGTGTTGTCAACCCCTCTGTGTTTAGAGCAGGCTTGTCATGCTGAGGCTATATTCTGCCACTTGTCATGATGATTTCAGTGGGGATTGAGTGGTGCCTTTTTAGGGATCCTATAGTGTTGGATTTATAAATAAATAAATATACATATTACTATCTAAAGAGTAAAGTAGTATGTTGGTATCAATTTCCAATACCCAATTAAATGGAACTACACAACACTGGTCTGAAAAGTAATAGCAAATGTAGCGTCCCTCATCTTTTCAAGGTCTGGACTGAGTCCAATGGAGCCGTTTCAAACTTTTGGCTCACAATCAAAACGGAGAGGAATACTTTGCCACGTTTAGTAGAATTAGGTAGCATTAAAAGGCTGTGGATCGATGGTGGAGGAAGGATAACTGTAAAGTTAAGCTTTCAAATGTCATAATGACGTGTGGAATGCTTGGAAATATTTAAATCAGCAAATTCAATTTTTTTTTGTAGCCTCTTTGCAATTTCACCCAGACGTTAGTCATCCTTTTAGATTGGAAATGATTGATGACACTCTTAGAAAACAAGTCCAGATGTACTCTGACCTCTGATGCATTAGAGTTATTTGGGTGAGCTGTGAGTTACGGTGTAATTTAAAATCTTGAGGTTTAAGGTAGGGCGAGATGCACTACTGTATATTCATGGCAATTCGTCTCCCTGGAAAGGCCATATACAGTACTTAAAAAGCACTAATGTGTTCAAAGGACTCCTAAGAAATTGCTGTGTCGCTGAAACGTCTTCTCACTAGTCCGTCAGGATATTCCCAAGTGGACCTTTGACTCATAAAAGAACCAAATCCAGAGTGTGCACAGCAAATGGCACTAATGACTTCTAGTGAAAGCACAAAATGAGCCCAAATCTATAACTTCACAGCCATTTTTAATTGGTAAACATCAAATAAAAAGCTAAATTGTATATTGTTCAAATAATATACACATGTCATCATATCAGTTCTTAATTATAATACAAAACAAATATATATATACTACAACTTAATGAACTATACCACATTGTACCAGGACAATTATTAAGTGTGCCTCAAACCACAGTGGGTGGTGTGTGACTACACAATGGGGAACCCCAGGAAGTCTTGTCAAGCTCTGCAACACAATTATCGCTCATCCATCTTTAATATCTCATCCATCTTCTCCATCTCCACTGACAGAGCCGTACTCGCCTTGCAATTATTATCACAGCTGGCGTTCAAAAGGTGGAATTGGATCTTCGCCCCTCCCCTGAAAAAAATACTGATATGTACAAAAAAAGGTAAAAGACAACAAAAATTTGTGATCATCTTTTGCACTCCGTAGGCATTAAAGGTAGAAATGAGTAGAGTCTGATTGTGAAACCAGTCTATAAAGTTCAAAATGTTGTAGCTCATGTGCTTTTTAGACAACACACTTCACCTCACCTGCCTTTTTGAGGGCCCAGAATGTTTTATTTTACTGAAACATTGTCATTTAGCTAGTAAGCCAAACAATTCACAAACGCTGGGTTGTGTCAAACATGAAGAGACGTCTTCAGGAATTTGTTTCAAATTGGGCAAGTTTTAATTGTTCTTTCATGTCAGCTAGTACTGGCCAGTTTCATGAGCTTAATGTTCACTAGGTTAGAATTTATTCGGCAAACGTGTTTCCATAATCGATTTGTCACATTAACTCTTTTTTTTGCCAAAAGCAAAAACCTCTTCAAAGGAGGCAATTAGATTTTGGATATATTGGATCTCAATGCGTCATCAATGTGCTTTGGGTGCATTCACCACTGTACTTAGAGCTGTCCACTTGTGATCGGACGCCTGTCAATGCCAGGTCTGAACAGGCCCCATTACTCTTTAAAGACTTTTCTATAGTTTTAGGATGTGGCACCTTAGTTGCCTACTTATTTGTGGAGATTCCTCACAAGCCTCTGTTTACCTTCATGCTTCAAAACAATTAGTTTTTTACTTGGCATACCAGAGATTAAACTTCTGTTATAAGCTTTTGAACCAGAATGTAAGATTGGTTAGTCGTGCCCTATGGGAGTAAGACGAGCGTAAAACACTTGTCCTGTCTATTTGCGCTCCGTTGAAACGACTTTCATTAATTGAAAAGTGCCACTGGATAAGAGCCTGAAGGCATGAGTGCCCAAGACTCATCAAATGAATTAACAAGTGCATATAAAGACGGAGAGCTTTGGTTAAACAGCGCTTTGAACCGACTGCATCGCAAAGTGACTTTGCATGACTGAAAACGGACTGATTGGCCAAAGCTAATTGTCATTAAACATTTATCTTTCATAGACAAAGGAGCTAGGATTGGTCGAAATTGTTGAATGCAATTTTCAGAAAAAACTAGCAACACTATTAAGAATATGTTGAGGTATTGACAACAACCCACCCCCACTGGACATTAGATGGTGACCTGAACATCAGGGGAACAGCATTAGCCACTCAGGCTTCACTTAAGTATTCTTCATGTATTAAAGCTATCACAATGGGGCTCTCTTTAAAGCAGGCAATCTGTAGGCATTAGTGAAAGACTCAGGCAAATGACAGAATTATTAAAAGAGTCAATAGAGGTTTGGTTCAGGTAAGGTTGTTTTATGTGGAAAATTATATTAAACGATATTAAACCTAATATTTAATATGGAAACGAATCACGTTTCTTTTTCATTTTATTGAAAAGAGAAAATCTGCAATATAATAGCAATGATGCCAATTACAAGAAAAACAATTTTCTTTTCTATTTTCATCTGTTAATCTGCCAATTCAAAGATCTGCAGGAAAACATCACCAAAGCAAAAGAATCATTCACGCTGCAAAAGTAATTTATCTGGAGTTAGATGTTGATTTCAAAATGATGTGTAGAGATGGTATTTAATGTGTCCTTTCTAAGTGGTTCCTTACATTCTGATGATATACTGTACCTGCATACTGTATGTGTGCCTGAACTTGAAAACATTCACCTAATTCAGTACCTTTTTTACAATATGAGAGAAATAATGGAAACGAAGCATTGGCTTTTTTATCTTTTTTCATTCCACTTATCTAATGTGCACAATGTAGCTGAGGGCAGCAAGACCACTAACATATACACCAACCAGCAGCATCCTCTTAACTCACCTTGGCTTGGTACTACACCTGGGATTTACAGTACTGAGGTCATATTCAGAAGCCAGACATGTTGCCTTTTTTTTTTTTTTTTTAATTCATCTTTTTAGGCCAAGTGTTTCAATGGACTGGAGCAGTGTTTTTCCAAAGGGATTTATTCTCATAAATAAAAGATCACCATGATACAAACACAAAAAAAACCTCCTTGCACAGCTAGAGTGTCTCCAGCATTTCATTTTAGGGGCCGTGGAAAGTAATACCCAAGAAACCAGACTGGACAGCTAAGTCACCATGCATGTAGTTTAGTGCAGTGTTTGTTTGTCACTGTGACATTTGAAATGAGGACAGTTTCACTGAATTTGCAACATGCAATTTGCAACATAACATAATTTCTTCTCACTCATTTCGACACGTTTTATTAATCGAAACGTCATACTTGCAGTCAGCCCTGTAGGACTTGCAAATATAGCTGCAATATTCAATCGGTCAGCAGTGGCAACCTGTGATAATACCACCATTTGCTTGTAAGTTAAAAACAGTTGGCTGGAACATGTGCAACTCAACAAAGTGGACTGAAGTCGAAGACATTTTGTCTGCTTAATAAATAATGCGTGTGTTTGGGGCAGAATGTGTTGCATCTGAAGCCTTAGTTAATCTGGATCGGAGTTCTTGGAAAGACCTGATGGAGGCCGTGGAATGAAGCCAGGAAGAGGCTATGACACTAAAGTTTGGCCATTTGGAACGGATATAAATACTTCTGCTTAAGACGAGGTTGAACAATACATTGTAGTGCTGAACCCTGTAACTGTAAACTCGTCGTGGTGTGAGTCTGGCCAGAGACCATTGTTTAAGGGACAGTGTGTAGGATTTGGTGACATCTAGCGCGGTTTCAGATTGCAACCAACTGATTACCCCTCCGCTAAACTCCTCCCCTTCTAAGACTGCGGTAACGTGAGCCGCTGAGTGCAAAACCATGGTAGTGACGTTCTCCATGCCGTACCATAACAACACTACTCGAGGAGCAACTGAAGTCAGACGGCGGCTGACAGCGCAGACATGGATCACGATGTTGCTAAAGCTAGTGGTGGTGTGTGCATGGGTCCCTCATTCTCTCTAAGTGATGCTAGCAAAGCTAACGTTGTGGGTAATGGAGTAGGTTTTGTGACTCTTGTAGAGAAACTCTTTCATAAGAGACCGCCTACATTTCCCAGAGGGCCTTGACATCTCCCTAAGAATGGGTATTAGCTTGTGTCCAGCAATTTGTCATATGTGTGGATAGATGAATCAATAGCAAACGGCAATAGCGGCTTCAGTGGATCAAAAGACAGAGCTGCAACACATACCCAGAACATGTCTTGTGACTGCAAAGCGTTCTAGTCTCTTGATGCTGTTTTGAGTTCGACAGACGCCGTTACAACAGACGCCGTTGTATCCGGACCTTGGACCTAAAATGATAGATAATTGAGAATTATAAAATGTTGGCATAGTGCTTCTATTTTAACCGGCGCAGCTTTTCTAGCTTTTACGGCACTCGTTCACTGGTCCAGGAAACAAACCGACCAATTACATGCGTTGTAAATCACATCACGTGATGCTGCTCAGCCAATCAAAAACGTGTATTCCGACAAGTTTCCCGACTCCAGTGAGAATTAGACACACAGGGGAGAGACGAGGAAATAGAACGAAGAGTAAGAGAACTACGTGAGTCAGAGCAGTTATTTCACATGACGTTCTCCTAAAAGAGAAAAGTGGTCAGAGAGACCAGAAAGACCAGAGTCTTTAACCAAGAATCAACAGACTCTTAAATGTTAATTCTCCCCACGGACCGTTTAAAACCAGTACGTCTCATTTGTTCAGCGACTGTGACAATAATTAAAAGCAGTAATGTTTGCTACCATATTAAATCCAAAATGAAGTCACAGATAATAAATCTAAGAGCCCAATATGATCATAATCCATAACACATTAATTCACTGCCCAACAAAGATGTTAACAGAGATAATAGAGCTGAAACAAGTGGTTTAATAACCACAGACAAAGTCCCTGAACACAAATTTATCTTATTAGAAGATGAGAAAAATATAATATCCTGGCTTTTTTTGATTGACATCACTTCACACCTGAATGAACTGAATTTAAAGCTGCAGGGCAAT
This sequence comes from Cebidichthys violaceus, assembly GCF_023349555.1. Lineage (NCBI taxonomy): Eukaryota > Metazoa > Chordata > Actinopteri > Perciformes > Stichaeidae > Cebidichthys > Cebidichthys violaceus. The sequence goes on from NW_027176816.1 coordinate 18,170,590, forward strand.
TCAGTGAAATACATTTTTCTAGAATGAAGTACTTTATTTTTAAGATGCACATTTTTCAAAACCTTTCTGGTATGTAATTTATTCTTTAATCCAGCCCTTATTTTACTTGAAGTGAAAGAACATTTATTTATTATTAGATTATGTATTATTTATAATTCATCCAGTTTAATTTGAAATCTGACAATAAATATTGTTGATTATTCAATTGAACTTCCTTTATTTGACTTGATATTCAGTTGGTGGCTACATACAGACGTTAATACAACTGTTGGCTAATTCAATATATATATGGGACTAAATCATAGCACCAGTTAGACATTATTGTGATGTTCCAGACCTTTGCATGAAGAAATTCTCTCTAAATGGACCTCGTTGAACTTGAATTGAATGCCCTAAAGCATACCCCGCTTTATGGTCTATTTGACTCTAAATAGGACCATAATTTACCAAATGAACATCATTCTGTATTGAGGAATACTTGAAACTAGCAAATGAGCCTATAGTCTCATTTAAAATGTTTATTGAGTTAATAAATCAAGTGAGATGTCATCTTCTCATAGACTTCCACATAATCGGACCTCTTTTTTTTTTTTTTAACCAGATTCGCCGCCCCGTACTCTCCCTTAGATCCTGATTAGAAACAATGCAAGTTTAATTCTGCATTGCCTTCACTTTTCAAACGTGGAGGTTGCTGCCTGTGAAGGGCAAGAAGGCTTAATGAATGTGCAGTAGCTGCAATGAAAGCAGTCTTTTTTTCACGAGTTGACTCAGCCTTTCTCCCAAATGCAGGTATGTGTCATCATATACCCAAGTGAACATGATTGCTACAGAGTCTTCCAAAATATCAACATATATGTTTTACATTACATTGTCATACATCAAGATATCAACTCACTGAAGTATGCTAAAACATTTTGAAGCATGTTTTTTGTCTTTTTTGGTTGTTTGTTTTTGATGTAAAAAGTTTTACCTTAGTTTGCTTTCTAACACAGTAACAGCAGTGGGTGTTGTCAGTTGTCGGTGACATCAATACAGGACACACACACACATATGCGCACAAACTCCCTTGACCCTCCTTATACTGAAGAGAAGACAGCAGGTGGATTTGGGGAGACAGATTGAGATGGATAGTGACCCAAAGAGGGACATGTGGTGGAAGGAAAAGAGAGAGAGAGGGAGCAGGGAGCAAGGAGCTTGGGACAAAAGTGGGAGCCAAAAGTTAGAGACAGAAAAGGTCAACAGTGGGTCACCCTCCTGTTACTTTTAAACACATTTGTTATAGACTTTGAGTATCCAGCTTCAGTTGTTGTTGTGGAAGTTGTCTGTATAAGAGTTAGAGAGTCAAGAGATATTGAAGCATTTCTAAATGGCTTACCAGTACAGTCAGTAATCGGTGTTCAAGGTCTCTCTGTTGGAAGTATATCATTCAAACCACTAAGAATATTGACCCGGATGGATGACTAACGGCTCGTATGCACAATGCAGGGAGAAACAAATCCTAATGCTAATACCTGTACAGCAGCTTCTCAAGAGCACAAAGATGGCTGAAATGATGACGAGGCTGTGTCCGCGCTTTGCCTGAACTTCCGACACCATCTTCTACCGTTGTATAAAGTGGATATGGAAACTGCTGACAACAAGCCCTCCGGCTGTTGACACTCCAAAAAAGCTCAGCAGCGCAAAATGACTTTCTTGTCGATCTCTGAGGAGCCTTGCTGCCTGGAGTCAAACAGCCTCTTACCCCTCCATTATTACAGGGAGCGAGAAAATGAGATGGGCTCCATTATGCTTATTGTTGCTCCAGCTGGTGGGCACCTACTTGAGCAACATGTCTGGTAATAGGAGCGCTGCTGAATATTCTTATGTTTCAGCGGGGCGGGAGGGGAGGTTGTGATGGGGCGACAATGTAATATTACCATTGCACTAAGGGGCATTTCGATTTTCGATTTTTACTACACAAGTAAAAAGTCTGAAAACAAATGATAGTAATGCTATCAGTGAAATTCATCTTTAACTTTGCTTATTGTACATTTTGTCTCTTTTGTGGGAAATCAATTGCAAAATAGGAGTATAGGGAGGTGGAGGGAGAGTCTGTAACCATAACTAAAATGTTTTAAGAGGCGCTGGATTATTTACATGATATTATAATATGTGTATTAAAACGTTATATCCAAATTTTGTCAATACTAGTGTACTGCAACACTCAAACCCCTACCCCAATAACATATGATAAATACACTAGGTCACACATTATTTTTAAAGCTATTTTTAAAACTGTTCACAACAATGTACAAAGTGTATGTCTGATTGATTTGCTCATGTATTCGGTTCTCTAAAAAGACCAATGATACCCACATGCAGACATTTTGACTATTGATGGCTCCATTCTTTTCAAGCGGCTAAGTAAAGTCCGGGTTATTCTCCCAGACGGAGGCCTGCACAGATGGCTGCGGACACAACGGACGTGTATTCTAATGTTTGCTATTGCTAAGCACATAGCGAGTTAATAAACAGTAAATATAAATCTGATAATATCCCAGCACACAAGGGGTTAGCACAACTGCGACCAGTGTGCATGCCCGACAGCAGCTCTCTCATAGAGAATTGGTGCGGCTGTGGCTCAGGAGGTCGGAAGATCCTGATGAGCAGGACGGCACCTTCAGTGAATGTTGACATGCGGAGACTACAAAAGACGCCACACAAATGTATGTCCATTTGCCATAGAGAGGTCCGCGCAACAAAAGGTGCCTGCATGGTGAAATGTTACCTCTACTAATAATGTCATTGATGGATCACCGTTTGGAACAAAAATCACGCATGGCTCGCTGGGAAACGCAGCGGGATGGGCAATGAGGGATCAGAGGCTAATGGTCATGGAAGTCAGGCAGGCACGTTGTGTGCCGTCAAGTTGACTCGTGATGGATGATGGAGCCATATTGCAACATGCCCGGGATGTTCAGGATCGCGGCGTCGCCACGTGGGCTGCTCACTTCGGCCGAGATAAATGACTCTTAATATGCATTGGAGATTTCCCTCTAATTCACTTGACATTTTGGAGACGTCTCGTTAATTCCACCCCGTCTCCTATGAATTACATTCACATGCAACGGTCCTGCGGCACCAATTTCTGCTCGGGAGAAAAGTTCAGCGCAAATGCAGAAGGCCGTGTGATTTTCATACAGTGAAGCTTAAAGTAAGGATAACTCGGTATGCATAATGATATGAAAATCAAATCCTCACAATCATCATTTTAGACTGCAATCACCACAGTGTGATCTCTTTATCTGCAGTAGCTCCTTATTTACTTTGATGCTTGATAATCTATGACATTGTCCTATAATATTCCCAGAGGGCATTAGGCCTATTGTTGTTGAGATCCGACTCTCTTGAACCGTGAAGAGGTAAAAAGCTGAATATGTTGCCTTGCTTGTTATTATAATTAAACATAGAACAGCATATTCACCGTGTTTCGAAATCAACCGGCTCAACTCTTTCCATAGACATAAAAAAACAAAAACAATAAATGTATAGCAAGCAACCATGCTATATCAATATATTGTGTGTGATAATGCATGCAACACTGATGTAAATATTGGCAGATGGAGCTGATGTACGATCCAGACTCTCACCGGGTTGTTTCTATGGGAGCATCCTGTTTCCTACTCGTCTCATACTAGTAGTCATTGTTAGCAGTTGACGTCATTTGTACGAGATATTTGTTCAATTAGTGTATTCATCAGCGTAATGAAGACAAAGTACAGAATAAGGGGACGTTATTGTGCAGTCTGCCTGAAATTTGTTGAATTCAAATCTTGAAGGCAAATGTTAGTTGTAAATAAAAGTTTATCATGTAAATTCTAATAGGATTTTTCTTCCTCTTCTTAATCTTTACAAGGCATTTCCACTGTAGTTTGCACACATAAACCAATGTGCCAAATACGGTTAATAAAAAAGATAATGATTGAATTTCCTACCTTTTTTGTGCCCCTGCACCGTCTCCCAGAGGAGCCTCCTCAGCTGTTTTTACTGATATGCTGCTGACACGCCCGGGACTTCACACCATACTCCCCCACACACAACACTATCCTCTAACACACATCCTCCAGATATATCACATTCTGCCACCACGCCATTGAGATGATGCATGGATATCCATCATTACTATTCATTGGAAGTTGATTTATGGCCATATGGCTGGCTAATGTTAGTTTTTATTGCATTATAAGGCAATAAAGACACATGGGAGAAGTGTGTGTGCAAGCTTAACCCACGTAGTATTCTTGTCTTTTGGGGGGGGGATACAACTTTTATTGATTTTCAAGATATGTATTAAAGATCAACAAGTTGCAGAGAAAAACAGTACAACGATTTTAAAGGAGAGAGGGAGAAAAAATAAGAATATATATGGTAAAAAATAAACACACTTACCGTACATTCTAGCTACTAAGAATTCCATGTTCACAACATCAAGATAACTAACCACTGGGATTTTGTGAGAGCATGTGGAGGATTCCAACGCAATGCCATTTTTTTTGTTGTGGCTGTTTGGCCGGTTTGTAAGATGTGCTTTTGATGCTGTGATGGTTTTAGCAAGGACAAGTCATTTAGGAGCAGTACAGTCTACGTAATTCACAACATTTGTCAAAAATGAGCATACCATTTTCCAAAAAAGAGTTCCATCTTTACAAAACGTGTGCATAAAAGAGCCAACAAGTCCTTCTGTACAAAGAGTACATATTGGTTATTTTCATTAAAAAACTTTTCCTCGGTGTGAGATAGATTCGATAGAAACCCCACACAGTGTTCTCTTGTGCTGGTAAATGACAGATAGCTTTTGTAACAGCTCATGTTTTTTGCCTTTTTATTGAAGAAACATACTGTTTCATGTAGGTGTAGCCTTTGTTTAAAATGTGTATATTTCCACAGACGATGCTTTTAGAAAAGTATGGACCTGTGTAAACTTCTTCACACCATTATTACTATTGTAGCTTTTACTCAGGTGTCACTGTATGCCTCCATGTGGTTAATAAACAGAACGAGGCGCAGCACCCGCTATGATTTAAAGCCTTGCAGAGACTAGATAACATCAAGTGTGTAAGACAAGATCTTTACCAAGTACTTTTCAAATGGGCTTTTATTCAGAAATTTCTGAACGATCAGTTTCTGTGGCTATTAAAATCCAGGTGGCAATATTCTTTTCTTTTTATGTTAAGACAGCACACTGCAAACAGACACATAGGTTAGTGAGTTCAAGATGAAGACACTGGGTTAAGAGGCAAATCAACACTGTGGGCGGATGAGAATGCAGCCCACCTTTGGGATAACAACAATGGTGGCACGCTTATAGTTGCCTCTTATTTCCCATTTGTAATTATGCCGTGCCCCAAGCGCTCATCATGATGCAAATGTGTGTCATATAAAGCAATATTGCATTATTGACAGATTATCCCCCCTCCAGGGCCATGCTTATAAATCAGAGAGCAACCCTGTCTCCTACAAAATGAAGTTCCTCATACAACTAAACTGCATTCTCAATTGTGCTTGGAGGGAAATGTAGTTTCCTCCCGTATAACACTCGCAGTTTTAAACATGTAATTATCAACGTGAATTAAAACGAAATAATTTTACAATAGATGACAAAACGTAAACAACAATGTTGCTGAATTAGTCTCCAAATTTTTTAACTTTCTCTTTTGCCTTCTGTGTGCAGTCCATCAGACCTTATAGCACATACATGCCCTTGCATGGAGAACTGAGTCAGCAGTGGCAACAGAGGATTAAGGCTTGTATCTTTTGTGTATAGTAATTAAACTGTAATTGAATTTTGCTGCGCCCGCTGTGTACTAAGAGATTTTACTGTATTAGCGTAAACCTCAGGTGGCCTTTGTGTTAATCAAGACCAATGTGGATATTTCATAATCCCAACAAAACCACCGAAAGCCCTAGTTCCAATTACAGTGCTATGAGGCAGCACAACAACTTTGTCAATAATTGTGGTTGAAATGACCCCCCCCCCCCCTCCACACACACACACACACACACACACACACACACACACACACACACACACACACACACACACACACACTTATTAAAGCCTATAGCATCAGCCTTCAGTAGGGATGTGCTCCACTGATTAGCTCTGCTTTTATTGTGGTTATGTTTTGAATAACAATGTAGTTGTTAGCAGGGATACTGTAAAGTAGATATATATTGAGGTCTATTGTATTCACCATTGAAAGGAGTCACTGTGGGGAAATTTTGTTCATAGATCCTGGGTGTTTTAGTAACATCTAAAACAAATAGATTTTTAAATTGATTTAAAGCAACAACAACAAAAGGCTTCTCTCTCAGCCAGTGATTCTGAAGATGTAACAATGAAGATCTGATTTGAAGATCTGCAGTGAAGCAGTTTCAGGGAAAACTAAAGACAAATAACAAGGTTAGATCCATTTAATTTATCAAGCAATTTGAATGCCATACAGATTAAGTCCGACCTATACCTCTTAAAGCTGCCTTTAGCAGGGACAGACGGACAGGGACAGGAAAGACTAGTTGGGGCCCATGCGGAGTATTAACTTGAGGGTGGAGGTGTGTTGGAGGCTCTATCTCCAGTATGGAGAACAACAAGGAAATCTTCCTTCTGTTAGGCATGTTTGAATATGCTCTTTGAGAATACATGATTCTGTGTTTAATGTAAGGCCATTTAACGCTTTGGAAGTACTGCATATTTCGAAGAGTTTGTAGCCTGTTTCTATTAGAGCTGGGTCATATAAAATCAGAAAATGGAAATAACATGTTATACCTTGTGTCCCCTGCTGCTGAACCAATGTTAGAAACATTATGTAGAATCAGATGAAAAATGAACATGCTGATTTAATTATTCCAGGAGAGCTGCCATATGATGAATATTTCCCACTGTATATGAATAATATATATTTTGTATTATTGGCGTCGATCGTGTTCGAGAGAAAAACAAGGCAAAAACAAATGAGATCCTGAAATGTCAAGATCTGCCTTTAGCCTTGGCTAATCCCAATGCTTTTGCAAAAGGTGCAGCTGTGATGTTTGGTTGGAAATGGTGAAGGCAGCATTATGGCATTTGGTTTCCATTTTTTTTTCTTTCTATTTGGCCATCCCCTTTTGTCAACTGATGAGGAACTACTGTTTTCTTCATGTAAAAAAGAAATGTATTTCCTTTCCCTGTGAAAACATCAAATGTCTTCTTCCCCCAGTAATAGTCTAATGTGTGGTTCTCAACATTGACATTACAATATTCTGCTATAAGTGTATCATTACTTTTACTAACTTGTGACCGTCATGAACATCATGATAAGGTAGATCTAATGGCTCTGTAATATCATGTCGATGATCAATCTATTAACAACCGGCTGTCAACGGACACATAAAGCCAGGGACTACTATTGTCCCCGGACATAGTATCATTTGGTTTAATGGAGTTTGTGCCGATTGATTTTCACTGCAATCAAAATTATATTGATCTCAAACGGCACTGATACCAACATCTGGCATCAGCCAGTGAAAAAAGACGCCATTGAGTTGTCCTTGACGTCTTTTCAAGAAATAAGGAAGTTGCATTAATGCCACCCTTTTGGATGAAATCAACTGTGATGGAGGCATTTTGTTGTGGTCGTGTGTGTGTGTGTGTACGTGGCTCACAGATGCCGCAGGTGCCCCATCTTTGCTGGTGCCCGTTCACCGGCCATCTCGGCGTACCCCCTGGGGTGCTGCAGGTGGGTTCAAGGTTGGCATCCGAAAATGTCGAGATTTTGCCATTGCCCACAGCATTCAGGATGGCTTCGACATCCATCCACCGCTTAAGGGGGATTGTTCCGTCCAATTTGTCTCCATCCCACGAGCAAAGTTGATCAAAATTAGACTATGTGACAGCAGAGGCCACAACACTTTTATTATTCAAGCCTGAAAGATCTACATTCATATCCCCACAAGGCATTCACAGAGAAGCAAATGTGAAACACCTTCATTTTACAGAGACAATCCAGGAAAAGTGTTGCCTCTCCTTCTAAAGAAGTGGAAGCTATGATTGACAGGTGATCTTGGCAACCCATAGTAGGCTGCTGATGCGTGCATGGGATGAATCCCTGGATCTGTGTGGGTTTTTTTGTGTGGATGCATGTTAGTGTGAGTGTAACAAAGAGAGCTGTGTGAATCACTCGGGCAAATCCTGCTCTGGTAAGCGTTGATCACCTGACCCGGTGATCTCAGATCCTGGGGCTGTTCCAGGGAGGGGAGTTCTCCTAGCAGAGGCTTCAAAAGGGAACACTGATCTGTGATCTGTCAATACGACAGATGCCTCACTGGATTTTGGGAGCCCATCAATAGTGATACTATTCTCATGTATGATTCAAACCCCTCGTGGCTACCTGCAACTGTCTGATTAACATTAAATCTATAGCGCACCCTCCCACTATCCTTGTTATCATGTATCCTTGCTATGGGCTATGTCGACGTAGAACATCGATCTGGTTATTGGTAATGACCGCTGAGTAGTGTAGTGTACTGATTCTTTTTCTCAGGGACAATATTTCGGGGTTTGCTATTGGAGCTACTGTAGACATGGGCACAAACTCCTCTTGCTAATTGTTCGTATGAATAATGAGAAACTGCACTGAATCCTGGATCATTCATTAAAAGTCAAAGGTTCAAGTCTTTGTACATTTAAAATCATAAGATTAAAGTCAAATACAAGCAGCATTGTGTGTTATGAAATGTTGGATCATCATGCTTAAAATTGTACACAAAACCTGTAGTTTCTTGGTCTGGGAGAGAGTTGCTCATGTAAACGAATTATTTTAGAGTGTCTCAGACCAAAGGGATAATGTATGAATTTTTAAAATAAGTATAGTTCCCCTTTAAGGGGGGCAGTATACTCCATCAGAAGGTCTTGTCGTATGGTCCAATAGTTCGGAAACCACGCCTTCTGATCCTGGATTTGGGGGGACGTGTCGGACCATTTCTGTATTTTCCCCAAACGATTTACACCCACTCGGCCAGCTGTGTGAAGGTGAGAAAGGAGCCAGAGTTTCAACTTCTCTCTCTAGCGCTCTCTTTTTTTTCATTCTTGACACAACCGTTTCTGTCACTTTTTCTTGTGAACAACCAAGTGCGACACTATGAATGTCTTCCAGGGAAGACAAAAATGTGCGCTGTTATCCCCATATTTAAACGTGATCGACTATACCCCAGCCCTCACTGTTCTTCTACAAGGATGCATTACACAACTGTTCCTCTTAAATTCTCAACCAAGAACATTTATTCACTCTGTGCAAACTTCTGTCTGGCTCCTCAAGTCTATCACACTGAGTCTGGTGGAGATTAGCAGTGGAGCAGCAGTGAAACCTTTTATTTGATCACACCTAGTGAAAAGTATATAAGTTATCATGTTTGCAGGTAATCCCCTGTGCAGGGAACCACTGCTCTGTGGTAGAAATAATTATTATAGTAATATCATTTATTCAGTGAAGCTTAATACTTTAGATAGAAACTTAGCTCTGCCAAGCTGTTTGTCAGCAGAATTACAGAAAAAACTGCTGGCCAGATTCTTATGAAACTTGGTGGAAGGGTGTGACATGGGCCAAGGAAAGTCATGTTAAATTGTGTTTACGTGTATTATTTTTCATCTATGGAAATAGCCTTGGTGGAGGTCTTCGCTTTCTGGGTGTCCTTATGGTTATCATTGTTTTGTTTTGATTTGTCGTGATATAAAAGTATGGCTCTTTTTAGGTTTGTCAGCAAACAATTTGAGCCAGGGAATAAAATTACAATATATAATGTTTCAGCGAAGGCAGGAAGTGTAGCCTACTGTTATGCTTGCCTCAATCTAACTTGGGCAAGTTGCCACAAGACTGTGATTCATCTTGACTGCGCTGTTTAACTTGAAGAAACATCACCTGAAGCTGCGTCAATATGGAGAGATGATGTCACTGTCAAGTCTCAAGTCATTGAAGCATTGAAGTCCAAAGCCATGCTCATGGGCCAAAACCTGATTGTTGAGTCTTCAATTATTCAAATATCATTATGTGCTCTTCACCAAATTTGCTGAGTAATTCATTTTCCCTCTGCTTACTCCAGACAGCCCGGCACAGAGTCCAGACAGACAGGAAGACCTTGCTTGAATTGTACCAGTCAACCTTAGTCCTTCATCAGTTTTCGGATATAAAATAACATGCACAGACTGACCCGCCCCCCCATCTCATCTATCACAACTCTCTGTCTCTCTCTCCTGCCCTTTCTCCCCATCAGTTTAACAGGCTTGTCTGAGAATGACAAGCAGTACATTATCACGATTATTAATCTAGGTTTGGCAGAGTGTCAACTCATTTCAAGCCCAAGTGGAGTTAGTGTTTGAGTTTAAGAAGAGTTCTGAGATTTTGTATAATTGATTTGGCAAGTCAAATGTGACTCAGCTCTGAATAACCTTTGAGACCCAGAACTAAAGTCTACAGCTACATATAGTACTGCAAGGCAAGGTTACTATATGGGGGTGTTTTTAGATCGCAGTAGTCGACTACATTTAAAGTAACAGTGTGTAGCATTTAGGGAAATCTATTGGCTGAAATGGAATAATAATAAGTATGTTTTCTTCAGTGTATAATCACCTGAAAATAAGAATCTTGTTTGCATTACCTTAGACTGAGTGGTGAATATCTACATATGGAGCCATAGACTGAATATAAGAAGTTGCCGTAGTAATCGGGACGTTGTGGTCTGCACAAACGGTCAAACTAGTTGCATTTGAAGGGCTATCAAATGCCAAGACACTGCTCAGCTCACATTTTGTTTTGGTCCAGATTGTTCAACCCTGGAAGCTCAGAAATGTGTACCTAGCCGCCACCTCACGCAGCTGCTTACCAACATGGTTGCAGAGGGTCAGCGAGTGTATTTGGGTTGTGACCATCTGAAGCAAAGGTCAAAGTGCTTGTTTGGGGATCACAAAATACTCCTCCATATCTGGACAAGTTGAATTATTAAGGAGGCTGCTGCAAGAGGTGAATATTGCCACTCCTTATCCTCCCTTACGGGGGCGGCTGTGGCTCAGGAGATACAGCTCT